>NC_057417.1:34739233-34989233 GCF_019320065.1 Cervus canadensis
GCCCCTGCTTGCCACAACTAGAGAAAGCCCATGCACGGCAGTGAAGTCCCAGCACAGCCACAAATACACACATAAAATTATTTAAAAATATAAACCTGAGGCTTCCCCAGACCCCTGCCCTGCCCCTCAGGCTCGAGCAGCCCCCTCTGCATGCCTCTCGGGTCCTCTGTGCTCAGCCACTGCCTCCTCGGGGCACCTGGAGGCTCCCACCGGACAGTGTGGGGCACCCCTGGATGCCCAGGTAATGCCACCTGCAGCCAAGAGCGGCCGTCTGAGGCACACCCACCGTGCCTGCCCTGGGATGGCGACCTGTGTTCCTGGGGTCTCGGCTCAAACGGGGCAAGCGGCCATCTGTGACTGTCCCTGAGACAGTGGGCATGAAACCCCCTCCCTCACTTGGCCCAGCTCCTCACCCTTCTTGTGGGAATAATGCAAACCTTTCAGCTTCCAGTTTTGGCTATGCTTATATAGGAATCAAAGAAAAATAGAGTGTGGAGGGCCTGGGAAAATCAGTTCACTCAACCTGCTTGTTTAAAGAGAGAGAAACTTAGGTCCTGGACACTAGGTCTGAGCCTCAGTGTCCAGCAGAGTGTGTGATCAGGAAGGGAGGGCTGGGGGAACGTGAAGGTGGGTGGGAGAGGGAAGGATGTGGGTGAGGGGTGGGTGGGAGGATGGATGCATGGGAGGATGGGTGGGGAGGATGGATGGGTTAAGGATAAATAAGAGTGGATGAATATGTAAACAGACAAAGATGGGGTGTGGATGCATGGATGGATGGATGGGAAGGAGGATGGGTGAACAGATGAAGAATGGGGGGGTAGACGGACAGATGCAAAGATGGGTGGGAAGGATATATGAGTAAAGGATGAAAAATAAGTGGATGAATACATAAGTAGATAAAAGATGGGGGATGGATCAATGGAGGTGAAAAATGGGTGGGCAGACGGATGAGTAGGTGGACGGGAACTCACAGCATTAGGCACTCACCCCACTAGCATCCTAATAATTTTAGTACATAATGTAATGAACTTGTCTGGAAATATCAAAACCTTAGGAAAAACTCTTCCATGTACTCAGCTCCAATAGACTCTGTGGATGGTGGAGAATGTGATGATTCCCCCACCAGGAAACACCACGGGTGATGTAAGAGGGCTGGGGTCTCTGTGTGGGGGTCAAGAAACGTGAGCAAGTAGGTCCAGGGAGTGGACGCAGTGCGGAGGGACCACACCAGGGGAGGCAGGAGGAGCTCCGGGTCGGCCTGCAGGGGGGAGGCAGCATGAGCCTTAACCACTGCCAGCGACCACAGGCCCAAGTCCGCACCGGGTCTGGTTTGGTTTTGTCTTCAGAAATTGACAGGCTACTTGTAAGATTCATGTGGAATGCAAAAGACCTAGAAGAGGCAAAGTGATTGAAAAAGCACAAAGTTGGAGCACTAACATGACCTGATTTCAAGACGGATTATAAAACTACAGTGATTAAGACAGTGAGGTATTGGTATAATGTGGACAAACAGACACAGAATAGAATCCAGAAACAGACATAAACAACTAATTTTTGACAAAAGCAACTTAGAAGAGAAAGGACAATCATTTCACCCAATGATATTGGAACATTTGGATACCCACATGTAAACAAACAAACAAGAAACTCAAAAACAAAGGGGGTGCTGAGAAGTGGGAAAGCTGGGGGGCTGACTGCAAAGAGACGACAGGAAGGACCTGGCATGCGGAAGGCCTGAGAAGTGGGGAAGGACTGGGGGGGGTCCCTAAAGTTGGGCACGGTAGCTCAGGCATCTGGCAGGTCACAGCAAGAGGGAGCTCTGGCCTGAGGGGCCCCAGCAGGCAGGTCAACATGTCACTGAGCACCACGGGTCTAAGACGCGCTTGACTGCATTTACTGAAACTGGCCATGGGCCTGGTCCTAGGTGGTGGTCAGGACTCTGAGCTCCCTCCTCTTGGGTCTGGACAGGGACCCATGACTCCACCAGCCCAAAATGTGCAGAGGAGAAGCCCATATGCACGTATCCTGGGCTAGGCCATGAGCAGGACACCGCTTGCCCCAGGCACTCTCTCCAGATGCTGCCCGGCACCCGCACTGCAAGAAAGCCCAGACCCCGCGGAGAAGCCACCAGTCAGCCCTCAACCCCACGTATCAGCGGGTGAAGGAGCAGAGGGGAGGGAGACAGGAGTGGGGGACAGCAATCCCAGATAGAGGGGAAGGGGATGACGTGACAGTGAAGACCCCAGTGAGGCGGGTGTGAGCAGGTGGAGAGGAAGGTAGGAGCAGCGGCAAGTGCAAAGGCCCTGGGGCAGCAGCCCGCCTGGAAGCAGAAGGAACTGCGGGAGAGGCAGGGCCATGGCCCAGGGTGGGGGGCGGAACGAGTGAGCAGGGCCATGGCCCAGGGTGGGGGGCGGGACGAGTGAGCAGGGCCGGGGTCTGGGGGCAGGGGGGCGGGGCTTTGGCGGTTTCTCCCTCGAGGGGGCTGGGACCTGGAGGGTCTGAGCGAAGCCCCAGCAGAGCCCAGAGTTACCTGGCCTTCAGTTTATGTTTCCTAAAAAAAAAGCTAGAAATCAGATTTGAATGTAAAACCTCTCCAGTTTAAATCTTGGCGGCTGATTGTGATTATCTGTTTAACTACTGCACTTTTCAGAGGAAGCCCTTGTCTGGGGCCTGTGCTCAAAGGGCGTGTGGAGCAGTGACTCGGGGGCTGACCCAGCGCTGGCCCACCCTCTCCCACCTGGCCAGCCCAGACGCCGCGCCAAATCCTCTCAAGGTCAGAAGGAGACGCCTAATGCCAGGGGCTCAGCGGCCTCAGAGGGCAGTCGGGCCGCCTCACACCTAATCTCCCTGGCGATGGGCGGGAGGAACCAGGGCCTGGAGGTGGCCTTGAGGGCCGCACAGGGGGCCCTCTGCGCTCTGTGCCCGCCTGGTCTCCGCCAGCCGCTGGGCGCTGGGGCTGCCGTTTGCCTCTCCCCAGCCACAGCTTAGCCCAGAGTCCGAGACCTGGGGTCCCATCATCTCCCCTGCCTGCTCCCCAGCTCTCAGCCAAAGCTCTCCGGCTCCAGATCCAACTTCAAGCCCAGGACTGCAGCGGGGAGACAGGCAGTCTGGGGCCCCACCCCCTCCAGCTGGTCCAGGGGTCCCCCATCTTTCTCGGTACTTAATCCCAGGCTCTGGGAGAGCACGTGGCCCCCGGGAGAGGGGATGAGATGCAGACGCTGGCCCCAAGCTGAGGTGTGAGCAAAGGAGATTTACGAGCGTCTGTAACTCAGCTGAAGGTCGGCCTTGAGGCGCTGCTCCCTGCAGCGGGAACGTGGGCCGCCTCCTCCTCCCCCGCAGACCAGGGCCTGAGTTCTTCCATGTGTGGGGGTGTGGGTGTGGGTGTGGGTGTGGGTGGGCGGGGGCATCTGCCCTCAAGGCCAGCTGCCCCCAGACATTGCCCCCGACCTTCGGGAGCGGCCCCGTCCTCACAGGGCTGCCAAGCCACCCTAGGCCCTGTGGCGTCTGGTCCCACGTAACTGTCCGGCCTCCCCAGAGCCCCCCCCCAGGAACCCCCCACCTCCCACAGCGTCCGTCCCAGCTGCCTCCATCGCAGGCGGCCTCCTTGCTCCCTAAGCCCTCCTTCCCTGTCTCCCATCCACTGTTCCCTCCCTCGGGGCTTCCAGGAACACAGACCAGCCCGTGGATCACAAGGAGGGGTCATCACACGGGGCAGAGGGGCAGATGGTCGAGCAGTGCGGGGACCTGGGGAGTCGGTCCCCTGGGTGGACACCGCCCGGTGCGGCCCCGCCTCATGTCAGCGTGAGGTGCGTCCCCGAAGGTCACAGACCCGAGTGTGCAGGGCTAACGTTCTTTTACCATCCTTGGGCGGAGAAAGGTTCCTTAAACAAGCAAAAGGCACCAATCACCAAGGGAAAGACGGATGAATCCACCCAGAGCAGAATGAGAAAACTCCGTGTGACAGAGCACGCCATTAACACAGCAGTAAGGCCACCAGACGCAGAGGCGACGTTTACAGCCCGCGTCACCAGCGGGGGATTAACACCCAGGCTACACGGAGGACCCCTGCACTCCTGCACAACAGTGAAGAGAGAAGGACAACCGGGGAGCTGGCGGGGGCGGGAGCAGGGGCCCCAGGAGAGGGAGTCAGGTGGCCGGCTCTCCCACGGGCACCACCATCACCAGGACACGCAGGATGAAGCCTCAGCGAGACCCCACTTCAGAACCACCAGGTGGGCAGAAATTCAGGTTCTGCAGACGGGAGCGTTGGTGAGGCTCTGGAGCACGGGAGACTCTCCCAGCGAGGGCAGGGCAGAGGGTGCCGGCATCTCAGGAGCCGTCCGGGACCCTGCTGGAGCTGCTCGCGCCTGCCCAGGCCCCAGCCGCTGAACTCCTGGCCACACGGCTGAGCTCCGCGCTGGCGTGTGCGGGACCGGCGTGCGACAGGTGCGACAGGAAAACATGGCAAGAGCACCGTGTGTGCGCAGAGGGGCATGAGTGAATGACGTTCACACAGGAGCCCTGGACCACAGCTAACATAAACAGGCAATCGTGAACCAGCCGTGGACTGACTCAGACGAGCCTCGGGAGGGTCAGACAGAGCGGAAGACCGATGCTGAGTGTCAGGGACTCCGGGTACTATTTATATCAGGTTCAAACACTGACCCTGTGGGCTGCACGGATGTAAGCACGCGTAGTAAATACACGGAGACACGGTGGGACCGAGCCGAGCGAAGAAAGGTCCGAGAAAAGGGCGTGTATCGGAACGTCATGGCTGCTCGGCCCGGGTGCTGGTTCAGAGGCGCCCGTGCCTCTCGGCCAGCGGAGAATGTTCCTAATCGTTCCGAGAGCGGCCTGACCTCCACTCCCAGGTCAGTGGTACTCCATCTCTGCTCCAGCCCCATAGTGAGGAGAGGGCTTCTCACCTCGGACCAGGCCCCCGTCCCCCCTCCAGGACCATCTGTACCCGACCTGGTTTTCCATCACGCTCACTACCTGGCCTCCCCAGGGCCAGCAACACCCCTGCTTAATCGAGACCCTCCTGACCCTGGAAGCAGCAGAGTAGCAGCAACCTCAAGCCGCCCAAGGTCTGGTGAGGGTGGGACCCGGGAGAGGAGTCACAGGTCACAGGCCCTGAGACACGTCCTCAACCAGAGCAAGTCAAACAAGAGGTGGTCCCAGGGGAGTGACCCCGGAGGTCGGATATCAGCGTGGGCTCTGAAGCCCTTCCACCAGGCTCGTCTGAACTGGGGAGACAGAAACAGCAGGAGGAGGGGGAACTGGGGCAGCACCCACATGCCCAGCAAAGAAGGGTCTCTGGCACCTGCCCTGCGGAAGCCACCCACAGGCGGGAGGAGCTGACCAGCGAGGGAGCCACACCCAACGAGAGGGGGACATCCAGTGGGCAGGCCGAGGTGGCCTGCAGAGTGTGCCCATTTCACAGATGAGAAAACTGAGGCTCCAGGAGAACATGGGGCCCCCATGAGGCCCATTCAGGGCACAGGGGGAACAGAGCCTGGGTCCAAACTCAGGGCCCACCACTGCCCCCGCCCCCCGGGCTGGATCTCCTGCTCGCGGGCGGGGCTCCGCTGCCCCTCAGCTCCAGCCCAGCCTCTCCCAGCCCTTGCCCTAAGTGAAGTGAAGTGAAGGCGCTCAGTCGTGTCCTACTCTTTGCGACCCCGTGGACTGTAGCCCACCAGGCTCCTCTGTCCCTGGGACTTTCCAGGCAAGAGTACTGGAGTGGGTTGCCATTCCCTTCTCCAGGGGAGCTTCCCGACCCAGGGATGGAACCCGGGTGTCCCGCGTTGCAAGCAGACGCTTTAGCCTCTGAGCCTCCAGGGAAGCCACCTGCTCAAACGGGACATGTCCAAACAGACACCTCATTCTCTGGAGGGGCTCAGGCCAAAACTTTTGATCATATCCACTTCCCAGCACTACCCCTGCTGAGGCCAGGAGCAAGTTCAAGAGCCCCATCCCCCCACCTCCAGCCAGACGCCACACCCAGAATCCCCAGGTGTTCCCCACTTTCGCTCCCCAGCAAGGAGGCAGCTCCATCCTTCAGAGCACAGATCACACCCCCCGGCTTAGCTCCTCACAGAAGCTCCTCACATCCCTCCCACCAACAGCACAGATCTCGTCCAACCCCGCCCCCCCAGCCGCTCAGCCCCCCTCACCCACAGCCTCTCACGTCCCTTCCCCCTTGGCCAGGGGGCTCCTCGTGGTCCAGTGGGCACACGGGCTGTGTTTCTGATCCACCCCGGGGCCTTTGCACTCGCGATTTCTTCTGCCTGGGAAGCTCTTCCTCCAGATGGGTACGTGGCCTTCACAAGGCTGCTCTGGCCATTCGAGCTGAAATCCCCTCCTTCCAAATGAAGAACCCCAGTGGAGGGACTTCCCTGGTGGTCCAGTGGCTAAGACTTGGTGCTTCCAGCGCAGGAGGCTGGGGTTCAGTTCCTGGTCAGGGAACTCGATCCAACATGCCGCAGTGAAGGCGGTGCAGCAAAGAAACAAGAAGAACCTCGGTGGACACAGGAGATAGGCCCTGATGGGAGCAGGAGTGGTCTCGTCATCATAAGAGGGGCCCAACGCATGGCGACTCGGCTGGGATGATGGAGGGGGGTGCAGCCGCCTCGGAGTCTGGATCAGGTCCACCTCTAGCAGCCGTTTCTCCTGTTGTCAGTGAAGGGGTAGACCAGATGGCCTCAGGGCAAGGTCTGCTGGGAATGTGACATTTGAACTGTCTCCCAGTGGACATCCAATCTGTCTGGCCCACTCCCCGCCTCCATGAGAAGGACACTCACACTGACCGGTCAGGAAACCAAGGCCCTGGCACTCAGGCCTCTCTGTGCCGATTTAACCTAAGCCAGCCGCCTGCCGGGCAAAGCCCCGTTGCAGCTTGTCAGCGTGCAGGAGCACCCCCTCACCCAGCCCAGCTTCTCCAGCCCGCACGAGTGGCAGAACCGCCTGAGCGGATCTAAGACGCCCCTAATTGGAATCCTGACGACCTGAGAACTAACGATACACTCAGCTCACCCTTAATTGGCGTGGGGCTGCCAAGGACGCTGAGCGCCGAGGCCCGGCTCTGACACGAGGCATCATTAGAGCGCCTCGGGCAGCTCTGCGCCACGGCCCGTCCCCACCCCGCCCCTCCCGGAGCCTCGGCCGGCAGACCCCACCCCGGCTCCTTGGCCTCGGACAGCCGGGCCCCAGACGGCTGTTCCCTGTGGCTCCCAGGGGAAGCCCAGGCCTGTTCCCACACAGATGCCCACCCTGGGAGGCTGGGCGAATCCTGGGGTGCTGGGGGGTCTCTGCTCTCCCTCAGCAGCAGCACTGCCTCTCCGCTCTCCGGGCCAGCCTCAGCCAGTCTGACGGGGCCTTGTGAAGTGTGCAGAGAAAACCAACCAGCGCACCGCCGGGCCCCACCCACGGGGCCGCCACTTCCCCTGGCGTCCTCGGCACACACACAGCTCCCTACCCTGGTCTGAGCCTCCCTTTCCACAAACGCACACGGGCATAACGTCGCTGCGGGCCCAGCCTCTCCCCCAGCTGGCGGTGGGCCACACTCATTGCAGGGCCAGGCCTGTGGAAGGCCCAGGGGTGTGTGAGGGGTCTAGGCTCCCCGTCCCTCACCTTGGGGTGTCCAGGCTGGCCGCACGTGCCCAGCTGGCTCTGGATGACCAATCAATCAATCAGGACAGCCCGGCACACAGTGTCCGTGAGGAAGCCCGGAGCCACGTCTGTGTGCTGGGACCAGGCCTGCAGAACAGGGCTGTGCCCTGGGACCCAGGGTGGGCCACCACCACGCTGGGGAGACTCAGCCTGGGGCCCCCTGAGCTGCCCGGTGAGCTTGCTCAGAACTCAGGCGGTTCAGCTGGCCTGCTGCCCACTCACAGCAGGCTCCCCTGTCCTCCCAGAGGCCCTCATCCTGAGACGGGGGGTGAGTGGGCAGGCATGCCCCATCTGAGCAGGAACATGGCACGCGGGAGAGCTGGTCGACCACCTTCTCTATGTAGATGCCCTCCCTCCCCTTGGCTCTGGGCCCCAGGCCATCACCGACCTGCCCAGCAGAAGGTGGAGCTTCTCAAGACTTCTCCCCAGCCCTGCCCTCTCCCATGAGAGAGCCCCCCAAAACCTCCCCGCCATGGGGGACCCCCACATGGCCGTCTGGCCAGGGTCTCTCTTTGGCCCACGCTTCTCTGCCCCTGGGCCACACCACCTGGGGGAGGGAGCCGGGCCCACCCCACACCCTCCAATCGTGTGCAGTAGGTGTTCCACACGCTTGTGAGACAGCTGGGAGGACCGTGGCATCCAGAATCCAGGCTCTGCCCCCTGCTGGCTGTGTGACCTTGGGCAAGTTGCTGATCCTGAGCCTGGCTCTTCACCCATAAAGTAGGAGGGACCACACCTGACTTAGAGGATTGTTGCAGCACGTACTGAACCCTGTCTGGAAGGCGCCCAGCACAACTGAGCGCTCAACACTGTATTTCTAGAGTCTTTCAGCCCTGCCTGGCACACAGTAGGTGCTCAATAAATGCAACGCCCCAAGGGGCTGCTCATCTGGCTGGGTCTCTGGCCTCTCCTGGGAACAGGAGTTCTGGGAGAGGCTCCAGCTCCAGGGCTGGGCCCAGGGTAGCTGCCAGACTAGGCCCAGATGCTGCCCCCTCTGCCCTCAGAGCTGGGCGGGGGACTCAGCCAAAGCCCGGCAGCTCTGGGCCCCCGGGGAGACGGGGGAGGGTCAGGGGCTCATTACTGTGATTAACTTGTCATTTCTCATCAGACACCACCCCCTGGTCCTTCATGTAACACTGCTCCAAACCCTGCCTTTTCTATTTCTGACTCTTTCTCTTGCTGGAGTGCTCTGGCTTTGCCCTTAATAAATCTCATTTTATTCTTCTAATTTACTCAGACAAAGTTGGATGGTTTTAATATCATCTAAATTATTAGCCATTCTGTCAGTTTAATGATATCTGCAAATGTTCACCCCCATGGATTTGCCAGCCTGTCCTCTGGGTCAGAAATCCACGAGCTTCCTGGAGGCTGCCTCCAGCCGGGGTCCCAGAAGCGGGACACAGCGCCAGTGTCGCGGGCACCTGTCTGCCCAAACGACCTCTCGGGGACCAGGCACGACCTGGGGAGAGCCCAAAGCGCGTGCGTGCGTTTGGGGCCGGCTGCTGGCCGCATCCACGTGAGAAGATCAGGGGCACTGGGGTCTGAGGCCAGTGAGTGGGTGAGAGCAGGGAGGGGCCAACCCCACACAGGCCACGTGGCCCGAGAGTGTGGGTGCTGTGGGGCGCTGGGGAGGGTGGGAGGAGGCCACGCCGGGCCCCTGCAAGGTGATGCTGAAACCACAGACCGAGGAGCTGGCTGTGAGGCCTGGATGTTAAAAGAAATACAAGGGGACCCCCCCTAGTGGCATACACTGGATAAGGACCCACCTGCCAGCACAGGGACACGAGTTCAAGCCCTGGTCTGGGGAGATTCCACAAGCCACGGAGCAGCTAAGCCCGTGCGCCGTGACTCCTGAAGCCCACTCGCCCTGGAGCCCGCGGTCCGCAACCAGAAGCCAGCCACTGCAGTGACAAACCCACGCCCCGCAGCCAGAGAAAACCCTTACACAGCCCCGAAGACCCAGCGCCGTCAAAAATAAATCAATCAAAAGAGAAAAAAAAAAATCAAGGGGTGAGTGTCATGGACGTGGGGGGCTGGCGCAGGCCTATCCAGGCCGAGCAGGCTTTTGGGGGGACACGCAACTTCAAGACCTTAAAAGGGGTGTATGATTTTTAAATAGCTCACATTTATTGAGCATTTAGCATATGTCAGGCACTATTTTAACTATTTCACAGAAAACCGTGAGCCCCCTGGACACCCCTGTGAAGAGACGCACGGTGATGCTCCACAGCGTTGCTGAGACAAGACTCACAGGCAGATCACCCGCTCGGAGGCATGAGCTGGAGGTTTCAGTACCTGCACAGAAGTCTGCACCCACCACGAAAGGTCAATTTTAGAACATTGTCTTCACCCCAGAAAACAACACTGCACCCCTCAGCCCCCAGTCCCCTTTTCCCAGCCCTGCTGACCAGGTTTCACGTAAATGGAATCACACACTCTGGGGCTTTGGTGTGACAAGTGTTTTTCACTGAGCATCCTGTTTTCAGATTCACCCAGGCAGAAGCACATATGAGAAGCCTGTCCTTTTTTTTTTTTTTGCTGAATAATATTCCCCCTCATGAATAATAATATTCCCCCGTGTGAATAGACCACATCTCATCATCTGTTCATCAGCTGATGGACACTGGGGTTCTTTTCACCTTTTGGCTGTTGTTAATATGCTCTGTGAACATTTTGTGCCGATTTTCCTGGGAACATGCTTCCCTTTCTCGTGGGCGAATACCAAGGAGTGGAATTGCGGGGTCACAGGCTAATTTTGTGTTTAACCATCGGAACAGCTGGACTCCCTGAAAAGGAAGCGATTCTGAGGATGAAAGATAGGAAACAAGAGTGGGCCTTCAGGGTAGGCGCTGTGCTGTGTCTAGGGGTGGCTGGAGACCCATTCATTTCTGTGTCTGCTGGCACCAGTGGGACTTTTCATGGATGAGTGAGTGAACGAATGAATGAAATGAGGTGACCCAAGGGGGCCGGGGAGAAGAGGGAACAGAGAAATGAGGGGAGAAGTCTTGGTTTTGCAGTCCTGAGGCCAGGCTTGGCTCAGGCTGGTCAAGCCCACCTGCGCTCGGGTGGGCCCTGGAGGAGACCCCGCCCACCCCGGACCTCCTTGGAGCCCTGCCTTGGCCGAAGTCACTGTCTTCCAGCCTCTCCCATGACGACACCTCCCCACGCTGTCTGAGAGGCTGTAACAGCCTGTTAAACAGAATAATGAGAGGAATAAAACCCACTGAGACGCGGCCCAGCGCGGCCCACAAACCGTGATGCCCGCAGACCTAGGGGGGTGGGTGGGGGACAGAAGGGCCGGGGGTGGGGCCGGGATGCTGGGCCGTCCTGGGTCTCCCGGCTGTCTTGGGGCACCTCCTGCCTCCCAGGCCGCAGGGCTGTGCTCCCAGGGGCTGCACGCTGGGCCCTGGCTGGGCCACTCCTTAACCATCACTGTTCGCCCCCCCACGCCCTGCTCCACGCAGCTGCCTTGCCGCGTCTATGTGGTCGGCCCCCTCACGGCCCGCCCCTCCGGCGCTTCCTGCCTGAACCCCATCCTGGACTGCCCTCGAGCGTCACTGGAGCACATGGACTTCCCCACCAATGAATGACATTCCAGGGCCACCTGCTCTTCCAGAACCTTCCCCCATCAAGGGGTGGGGTCAGCTGTGACCCCTCCTTCCACCTGGACAGGCCTCTGACGGCCTCAGGGGCCAGCGCAGCTGCAGACAGACGTCCGCCCGGGCGGGGGAAGCGGCAGACGCCTATTTCCCGTCAGCTCTGGGAGCCGCAGAGCTGGGCGTGGGCTGGGCGCGCGCCTCCCCAGGCCTCTCTGCTGGGTGTGCAGATGGCCGTCTTCTCCCAGGCCCCACGTGGTCGTCCCTCTGTGCCTCTGTGTCCTAATCTCCTTATTAGGACACCTGTCAGACTGGATTAGGAGCCACACACGTGACCGCATTTTACCTCAGTTCACCCTTTAAAGACCCATCTCCACTACAGTTGCAGCCTGAGCTGCTAGGACTCCAGACTCCACGAGTTTGGAGGGGACACAATTCCACTCTAACACACGCTGAGGACGAGGCTGGGGGGTGGGGGCGGGCAGGCAGCGGCTGGGAGTGGGGAGGCCCATCCGGAGGCCCTCAGCCAGCACCCCTGTGCCCCGCACCCCAAGGCGCCACCTTGCAGGCAGCCTTCCCCAGGACAGGCTCCATGCCAGCGTCCTACCTAGAGCCGTCACAGCTGGCCTGGGAGGAGGTGGGGGACATAACCGTCCCCCGTTCTGCAGCGGGAGACCAGAGGCTCCGGCTCAAGCAGGGCCCAGGCAAGACTGAGCCCAGGCTGGTCTCAACCACTCTCGGCCAAGCAGAGAAGCATCTGCTCAGCCTGGACACTCTCCCCGATTCCAGGCCTCAGCCGGCCCTGACTGGCAGCGGGCTCCACACCTGGGCAGGTACAGACCCAGAAGCCAGGAACTGTCCCCAAGGGTGGCAGGAGCAAATCACAAAAGGAGCAAAACCGCGCAGCCACCAGGGACCTCGGGCAACGGCCTGCTGGCCCGCCCCCGCCCCCCCCAACCGCCCGGCAGCAAAGAGGGTGGGCCTGAGAGGCTGGTGCCTTCCCACGAGGCAGAGGACGTCGGAGAATCCTGCCTCCAGGAGGGGCTCAGGTCAGAACTGGAGCTGAGTCCTGGGGCTGGATACCCAGCACCAGCCCTTCCCTCGGGACCTTCTGGGTCTACGTGGATGGGGGAGGCAGGTGACACGTGTGCCCACCTCTCTGCATCTGTGTCCCCTTTTACTCCTCTGTCCACGTGGCCCCCCACCCCCCAGCCCATCTCTGCAGACAGACATCAGATGCCCCAGACCCCGTGGGAACAGAGCTTCCCCATGGCTTCTGCAGGGACTGACCCACTATCCCGACTCCCAGTCTGATTGGTCTGGCTTAAGTCAGGTGACCAGCCCGGGGCCAGTCATCAGGGCCCAGGTGGGCCTCGGGGGACAGCAGGGATGACAGCGTGATGGCCAGGTTCACCCTAAGGCCACAGCCCTCATCAGCGTCAGCTCGGCCCTCAGACTAGACCCGCCGCCCCTGTGGCTGCCTCCCTGCCTGACCGCCCACGGTGACTGGCGTGGAATTGCCCCGCGCAGCTTCTCCCTGGATGCTGACCGGGCGGGCCAGCAGCGCCTTGAAGGTCATGCCCAGTGTGACCCTCAGCCGTCCGGCTGGAGGTGTGGTGTCCCGAGGCAGGAAGGTGACAGGGACTTTGGCAGAAAAAAAAAAAAAAAGCATGTTCTGTTTGGTTCTGAGCGCCTGATTGTAGGGACTTGGGTGGATCGGAACATCCTCAGGGACAAGGTGGGCAGACCCGGATGCCAGCTGAGGACACGCCGTTAAGGAATCGGAGGTGGTCAGCAGAAGGGCAGGATGAGCTGACCACCTTCAGACACCAGAAGGGCAGGAGGAGGAGGAAGGGAGGTTATCTGTGCATCTTCAGAGGGCAGAGCACCATCAGCAGAAGCAGGTTTGACCTAACACTTGCAAGACCTTCCCACAGCCAAGCTGGGCGGCGTCAGACGCGGCGGCCCTAGGGACAGCGAGCTCCCCGTCGCCGGTGGTTCAAGCAGCAGCAGGACAGCTGCGGGTCGGGGCATGACGCGAGGTCAGCAGTCGGCTCCCACACTCCCACGGGCTTCTCACTCCTGGTGGCCGCCCTCCGGGGCCGGCCTGGGGAGGGAGTGTCTCTTTCTGTCTCTAAAGATGAATCCTCACTTCTCATCATCTCTGTCATGTTGAGTCCTACAGGAACAGCTGTTAAGAAATCACATTTGTACCTTCTCAGAAGCTCTCTTGAACTTGGAGTGCAAATTAACTTCATGTGATCTGAAATATAAAAGGTCGCTTCCCCACAAATTAAAAGCTGGGAGCCGCTTGCCAAGCTCGTGACTGTCGCGGGTTGCGCGGGCACGT
The DNA here is from genome assembly GCF_019320065.1 of Cervus canadensis. Lineage (NCBI taxonomy): Eukaryota > Metazoa > Chordata > Mammalia > Artiodactyla > Cervidae > Cervus > Cervus canadensis. Next base: position 34,752,848 of record NC_057417.1, read on the forward strand.
CCTCGGGGAGGGCCGGCGTCCACGCGGCTGCTGCCGCGGTCACGCGGGCGGCTCTTCACCATCCTCTCTCAAGGCCGTTCGCCCCGGTCACGACACCCTGCAGGCTGCGGCCCCTCCACCCCGCCTCTGGGGACGCACATGCAGGGCTCGGGGGGCCAGGACCCTGTGTGGCCCCTCTTGCTGGCTGCTCCCCGTCTGTGTCCTGGGAAGCGGGCAGGACACAGCAGAAGGGCCTCGGTCTCCCCACGTGGCGCCAGAGCGGCAGCCCACGCCCAGGTCGGATGCCACCTAAGCCCCTCGGACACCGCAGGCCCTGGCTACCCCCGGCCCCCTCCCCAGCTCCCTGCCTCTCTGCCATCACCAGGACCAGCAACCCCCTTAGTGTCCCCCACACGGGTCCTCTCGCCCCCACACCCCGGCAGGACCCAAGGACATCACTGCCCGCCCTGGCCCTAGAAATGCCTGCTGGGCATCCAGAGAACCAAGAGAATGCTCTCGCTCACAGGCCTGGTCCTCCCAACCTCCCCCCTTGCCGAGAGCTGGCTCCACGCCCTGGGACGACGCCTCCCCGCCTGTTCGGGGTTGGGGGGCATCCTCCCTCTGCCCCTCCGGGAACCTCGAGGCTCGGGGCTCAAGCCCAGAGACAGCAGATGTCCGGGGACTGTGGAGATAAGATTGTTTGGAGTGTGAGCAGGACTGAGGGGAGCTCGCGCGGCTGGAACTCAGGGGTGGGGAGGGGGCTGGGCCCCCGCTGAGCATCTGGGCTCAGAAGCTGGAGAGGTTGGAGACCCGCTGGTACCCGCTGAGTGCCCGGCAGGATGTGAGGGAGGGGGCCAGGGCAGGACAGGGACACGTCTGGAGGGCCTGGAGAAGGCCAGGCAGCAGGAGGAGCGCGGGCCGCAGCCCCGAGGAGGCGGCTTTGTCCCGTGCTGTCAGCCCGCTCCTCAGTCTCTGCGATCGGTGTCCGCTCGGGCTGGGGGCCAGCTAGGGGCAGATGCTCACAGATTGGTTCACTTCTAACAAAACCGCGCCGTGGCTGCCTGCCGTCCCTGCAGGGACCGCCTGGAGGGAGGTTCTCTGGATTTCTAGAACCTCCGAAGTGAGCTTAGTTTCAAATCACAATCACTTGCTCTTAAGGAAGATGCGGCTGGTCCAGGAGGAGGGTTGGGGGGAGCTGGGGGGAGGGGGGTCAGTCCTGCCTGATAAGACAGCCTCCAGCCTTGGAGACAGTGGTCCGGCAGCTGCCAGCTGTCACCTCACAATAAGGGCTACTCAGCGAGAGGTGGCCAGCCCTTCCAAGATGGAACCTCAGCTCCCCCAGCCATCCAGACTGGGAGAGGCCGTCTGCGGAGGACCTGGGATGCGGCCAAGGGGCACCAAAGCCTGGATGGTCCTTCCCCTGGATGGGACACGGCACAGACCAAAGCCCTGTGTGGAGGCAGACGGGAGGATCCCAGGGCCTGCAGTCCGCATGGGGCCGCGGGAAAGGCAGGGGGCTCAGAGAGCAAAGCTCAGACCTAAGAAAAGTCAGCCGGTTCCCGACGAGCCAGCACTCCTGTTCCAGTCCTGTCAGCTGAGCCGGACCCCTGGCCGGGGTGGAGGAGGCTCTGCGACGGTTGAGTCATCGTCGCCATGAATGTCACCGTCAGCATCACCGGCTCCACCGGGAGCATCACCAGGGGCCTCCATCTCCGCCTCCGTCATCAGGCCGCTTCCTGTCCCTGCTACGCTGGTCACCATCGCCGCCAGCATCCTCACGCTAGGGTTCAGCAGCATCACGCTCACCGGCACCATCGGCTCCCGCTCTGAGCGCACCCGCTCCCAGGCCTACGTGAGTGCTGGCCCCTCCCCCCAGGGCTCTGCCCACCTTCACTGTGAGACGCTGGGAGAGCCCCTCACAGAACTTTGCCTGAGAACCCCGCCCCCTGTCTGGGGGGCCTCTCTCCCCATCACAGCCCTGAGCGCCTGAGACTGGGGCTGCTTGTTGAGTGTCCGTTCCTGCAGCGAAGAGGCAAGCTCCTTGAAGACAGCCCTGCCCACCCACACTCCCTCGCCCTGGAAGAAGCCTCACTCCTTAAGCGGGTCAATGGTCAGACACTAACTATCCCAAGACTCCCCTGGTGATCCAGTGGCTAAGGCGCCACGCTTCCAATGCAGGCGGCTCGGGTTCGACCCCTCAGCGGGGGACTAGATCCCACGTTCCGCAACTAAAGGGTTTGCATGCCGCACATAATCAAGACTCAGTGCAGCCAAATAAATAAATAAAAATAAACTCTCGTTTTGGACTTCCCTGGTGGCTCAGATGGTAAAGAATCTGCCTGCAAAGCAGGAGACCTGGGTTTGATCCCTGGGCCGGGAAGATCCCCTGGAGGAGGGAAAGGCTGCCTACTCCATTATTCTTGCATGGAGAATCCCAAGAACAGAGGAGCCTGGCAGGCTATAGTCTAAAGAGTCGGACACAGCTGAGCAGCTAACTCTTTCACTTTCAAGCTCTCTCTAAAAAACAGAGACACGAAGGACCCGGACGCACTGTGCTCCCGCTGGGCCAGGCGGCCGGGCTGGGGCTCGACCCCCGGAACTGCTGACCCCGGAGCAGTGCAGAGTTCAGAGCGCGCCTGCAAGGACACTGCCTTCAGAGACTGGCTGGCCCGAGGCCGCCCAGCTCCTGGAGGCCAGGCCAGGACTGGAGGCTGGATGACTCCCTCCAACGCAGCGCTGAGGCACGTTACCCGAGGCCCTGGTCCCCAGCTCCTGACTGGGCTCTGGTGTCGTGGCCTTTCCAGCATCGTCCCCAGCCTCCTTCCCGATCGCGACTCCCCGGATTCCTACCCGCTCGCCCACTAGCCAGACACAAGCGGCCCCCAGTGACCGCCAGAGCGGCGCTGCCCTCCTCAGAGCCCCCTCTGCAGCCCTGAGCCAGCACCGCCCGCTCTGCCTCCCGCGGGAGACCCTCAGCCCTGGCCTCCTGCTCACCAGACGTCCGCTCCAGCCCTGCCACTAGCCCAGCTGCTGGACCAGCCGGAGGCCTGGCTGAGGGGGCCCTGACGCCCACACTCTGCTAAGTCAGCGTTAACCAGGACCGTGCCCTGCGACCCGGGGGCCGGCAAACCCCCGCCTCATCGACGTCCTCCCAGCAGTCCCAAGACCAGGCATGACCACCCCCGGTAAGTTAACGAGGAAGCTGGATTTACCCTCGCGTCCTGGACATGCGGCCAGGCATGCCCGTCCCTGGGCACCCCCGAGGCCCTGGGAGCCTGGACAGCCCTGGCTTTCTGAAGTCGGGGCTGTGGAGGCCACACACGCCGTGCGCACACACATCCACACACTGGGCACACGGTGCCCAGGCCGAAGGTGCCCGGGTCCCCCCAGCACACCTGCCCTTTGCATCTGATGCCCGCTGAACCCGCCGCGGCCCACCCCGAGGACAGCCCTCGGCCAGGCCGCTCTGCTTCCCAAACCGTCTCATCTGACGTCCAGGGCTCCCGCGGGGAGAGAAAGCCGGGAACATAATGAACCTGGAGAACCTTCATTATTAGTTCAACCTTCTGGCTGGTGTGACGTTTACACCCGAGAGTCAGCCTGGCAAGGCCACAGAGTGCTGGAAGCTTCTCTCGGATCTGGGGAGTCAGGGTGGGAAAGGGTCTCGGAGACTGAGAAACCGATGAGAACGCGGGGCTTGGGGTGGGGGATCATTGAGAGTCATGCCTGCTCCTCCTCACATCCCCCCGGGGACTCACTGGAAGCAGAGGGACGCCCTCAAGGTCGGCAAGTGGCCTCCTCCCAGGAGGGCCGGGGACCTCAGCCCAGGAGGCGGCCCCACCCCCGCACAGGCGGCAGGGGGACGGCCGCCCCCTGCTCCCCCATCTCAGCGTCTGGTTTCTGCCCGGCTGCCTTTGCACGGTTCCCACCCCCCACCCGGCCGCCAGGAGCTTCCCGTAACCAGGGCTGTGTTTCTCTCAGCTGACACAGGAAGGGAATATTGCAGCCTAGAGGCACTTAAAGATTAGAATGCTTTAATTAATTTTTAGTGATCAATGCTCTCAAGGCCTTTTGGAGATGAGTCCTGCAGTCCCCACTGTGTGACTTCACTAATGGAATAATAATCCGTGTAATGGGCTAAAAACACACCACCCAGCCCCTCAGGGTGTGCGGGAAGCGGGAGCTGCTTCCTGTCGAGGGACAGAGGCACGTCCGTGTCTCTGCGTCCACCCCCCAGGACTCGGGCCTGCTCGGGGGCGGGCATCCTGGATGAGGAGCTGCGGGCGGGGCTCTGCCTTCGCCCCCCAGCAGAGGGCCGACAGAGATTCCCCCGAGACAGTGCCAGCGAGCAGAGCCGCCCCCACCGCCAGACCGGGGCTCGGGGCTCGGGGCTCGGACAGGCTGCCCAGGACGGCCCAGCCCCGGCCTGTGCTCTGGCCCACAGCATGTCCAGCCACCCCGCCCCGCGCCCCCCGCCTCCCGCCGCGCCTGTGCCGGCCCCTGCCCTGGTGTCCTAACCACGTGCCTCCTCCTGACCAAACTGAGACCCCAGAGGCCTGGGCTCCAACCCCAGCTCTGCTCGCTACCGTCCAGGTGAGCTGGGCTGGCCGCAGCCTTCCCGAGCCTCGGCTCTGCGGGGACGAGAGGGGGACCACCAGGGCATGTGGCGTTCAGTGTTCACAAGATAATCTCAGCGGGTCCAGTAAAGAGTGCCCGGCGCGTGGAAGGTGCTGGAAAAACGGTCAAGCCTGACTAACCCGTCTAGTCCACGGTGCCTGGGAAGGATGGGCAGACGGATCAGGAAGGGCTCCTTCCCAGCTGACAGCAGGGCCCAAGGTCCACCGTTTCCAGGCAAAGTCCTACAGATCGCCCCGGGGCCCCCCGCCCTCCACGGCCCGGCTCCTCCTCCAGAAGGAAAGACGCGGAGGAGGAGGAGGAGGAGACGTCTGAGAAGTTGGCACGTTGCAGGGCAGCGAGTGGGTTTCTGAGAACCCAGGTGCAGCTTAACCTACAAATGAAAAATTATGGTGATGAGAAAGAAGGAATATTTGATGAGGCAGCCTTGGGGGAATTGGAATTTGGCTGATGTGCAAGGAGAGGCTGGCTGGGGGGGAGGTGGGGAGGGGGGAGGCCCGCGGGGAGGGCGAGGGGAGGCGTTGGCGGGCGCGACCCTGGCAAGGTGCCCCCCTCAGCCTCACACCCTCCCCGGCGCCCACTGCCGGCCGGCAGGGCCCGCCCAGTCGGCCTATTCATCGCACACACGTCTGTGACAAGCACACGCTGGGTGCCTGCTGGACGCTCCTGGTGCTGCTGCCTCGGGCCCCTGTACCCCGCAGTCAAGGGCCCCGGGCCGGCCCCCCGCAGCTGTGGGGTCTCCTCGCCCCCAGAGGCAGGCTGTTGCCCTCCCCTGGGTCTGGGCCAGGCCCGGGACACATCTGACCGCTGGAATGCTGCAGGGGTGAAGGTCCACGTTCCCGAGTTTGCCCTGAGAAGCCCCTGAAAGGCTCGCCCCAGCGGCCCCGTCCCAGTAAGGAAGCTGGCCCAGCCTTCCGAGGGTAGGGGCCCAGGAAGGCAGCCACCCAGCGCCGCAGCCTCCAGAGGGCGGCCCTGGGGGCGCCGGTCAGGCGGGCAGGCGCTGCTACACCGCAGGGAGCCAGCAGCCCGGCTCCGCCTGGTGCTCTGGGAAGCCCCCACCCCCAGCGCTCCTGACTCTGACCCTGGGGGGCACAACCCTGGGACCTGCGTCTACAGCCCTCTCGTCACCTGGGCGGCTGGGAGCCGGGCAAGAGGCCCCACTGAACTCTCCCCACGTCCTTCGAGGGTGGCAGTGCTTTCCCCCCCAACCCCCATCTTCTCAGGAGGACGTTTGAGACTCAGGTCACAAAGCTCCTGGGGGGCGGAGCCCAGCCTCACACCCAGACCCTCTGTGACCTGTGACCATGGGCCCACCCTCCCCAGAGGCCTCAGCCGTAGCCCTCACCTCTCAGGCCACCTCTGCCTCCCACCCGCCCTCCCAGACCCCAGGCCCCGGGCCCCCCGCTCCCTTTCCTCCACTCTGACCGTCCCTGCTGCTGCCTCCTGACACCACGTGACCCAAAGCACCCAGGGGGCCCCTCTCTGCGAGCACGGCCGGGGGCACCAAGGACCCTGCGAGCCTTGCCCTCCTGCCGACACGGAGCCCGCACGCCCTCCCAGACTCTGCGGGTTCCGTGGTGCTTATCGAGGGTATATGGGGGGACTTCCCTGGTGGTCAGTGGATAAGAATCCACCTGCCCTGCACAGGACACAGGTTCAATCCCTGGCCCAGGAAGATTCCACGTGCCTCGGGGCAGCTAAGCCCGAAAGCCACAGGTGCTGAAGCCTGTGTGCCCTGGACCCGTGCTCTGCAGAAAAGAAGCCACGGCAGTGGGGGGCCTGGACACCACAGCCAGAGAGCAGCCCCTGCCGGTCACAACCAGAGAAAGCCCTGCAGCGGTAAGACGCAGCACAGCCAACGTGAAATCAATTCATTAACATTTTTTAAAAAGAGCATGCAGGGGTCCCTGGCATCCCTATGGTTCCCACACTGTTCTTTCACTGCTGAGGGCGCACCTTCAATCCCCAGCTGAGGAACTAAATCTTGCGGGCCGCATGGCACGGCACCCTCCCCCAAAAAAACAAAACAGCCTGGGGACTCAGATACTTGTACACCTACGATCACAGCACCATTATTCACTGAAGCCAAAACGTGGAACAACCTCCAGTGACCATCCGTGGATGAATGGATAATAAAATGTGGTCCATCCACACAATGGGATACGATTCGACTTTAAAAGAGGAAGGAGATACTGACACCTGCTACAAGATGTATGAACCTGGAAGACGATATGCTCGGTGAAGTTAGCCAGTAACAAGAGGACAAAGACTGTGTGATTCCATTTAGAGGGGTCCCCCGCTGGAGTCAAATTCATAGAGACAGACAGTAGAGGCTGAGAACCAGGGCCTGGGGGAGGATGAGGGGGAGTCAGTATTTAACGGGGATGGAATTGTTGTTCCAAGCGATGAAAATGTTTCAAGTACGGGTGGTGATGGTTACACAACGTTGTAAGTACCTTCAGTGTTGCTGAATTGACGTTTACAAATGGTTAAAATGGTGTAATAACTACGGTGTTCTATGTGTGTGAGTGCTAAGTCACTTCAGACGTGTCTGACTCTTGCGATCCCATGGACTGTAGCTCACCAGGCTCCTCTGTCCAAGGGATTCTCTAGGCGAGAACACTGGGGTGGGTTGCCATGACCTCCTCCAAGGGATCTTCCCGAACAGGGAACAGAACCCGCGTCCCTTGTGTCTCCTGTACTGGCAGGCGGGTTCTTCACCACTAGGGCCACCTGGGAAGCCCCACTGCATTTTGAGTGTTTTGCCACAATCAACAGAGAGAGAACAGGCGATGGCGCCGTGCTGCTGGCTTCTGGTCCAGCCCAAAGACATTGGCAAACTACTGCCTCCAGGACACCGGCTCGGGGGGCCCTGGGCTGTCACATGTGAAGTCCAGCTCCTCTGGAGAGGCCACAGGGGGGAACCCCAGTGGACAATCCCAGCTGAGCCCAGCCGTCCAGCCATCCCTGTCACAGTGCCAGGCGTGAGTGACTCTGTCTGGGACCCACCAGACCAGCCCCTCCCGGGCTGAGTGCCCCAGGTGGACCCTGGGCAGCATCACGTAGAGCAGAACCACCACCCAGCTGAGCCCAGCCCAGATTCTTCACCCCCAGAGTCTCAAGTGACGGTAAGTGTTGTTACATGGTTTGCTACACAGCACGGGTAACTGGAACACGCAGTAGGACAGACAGTCCAGATACTGACCCAGATGTGACTGACCCTCTCACTGTGCCCAGAGCACGGGGACATCGGGGGCATTCCGGTGAGTCAGAAACACGCTTCCCTCGGGGCTCACATGAGGTCTTCGAGGCAATGATGGTGGTGATGCACGGCCGCACAGGAGCTCAATGAGGGCGCCCAGCTGGGGAGAAGGAAGGAGGGCCTCCTGCTGTGGGCCTCTGGGCTCTGAGCCGGCCAGGACTCTCTGAGCCTGTTTCTCCATCTGTGATGTGAGGACCACGAGACCCCAGTGTCAGGAGGGGACGGTCCAGGACACAGAGGTTCCCCAGCGCCTGACGACACGCCCCCTCGCCTGCAGGAGGGCGCTGGCTCTGAGGGGTGCCCCACGGCTTTGCCCGGGGCCCTGCAGCAGAGGGGGCCACAGCCGCCCCCAGGGGGCCTGCATGATGCCCGGCCCTCGACGGCCGCCCCTCCCCTGCCTCACCCCCGACGCCCATGCTGGGTGCACCTCCCGACGGCCACACTTCTCAGGCTCTCCTCCAGGGGTGGGCTTCCGGGGGTATCCCCGAGTCCTTCCCAGGGCCGCCCTGACGCCTGTCTTGCACAGGGAGGTCTGAGGATGGGGGCAGAAGCAGACAGGTCTGCCATCAGCTCTTCAGTGGGGCAGCTGTGCACCCTTGAACAAGTCACCTAACCTCTCTGGGCCTGGAAAAATCGATGTCTGTGGATGGAGGGCTTGGCTTCTGGGTCATTGCCAGCGTCTTCCTCATGCCCCTTACAGGGGTCCCTGCGGGGCCCCCGGTGTGCCGTGTGACTTTGCAGGCGCCGCCTTCCCTCTCTGAGCCTGAGATTCCTCCAGGTTCAGCTGAGGGGTCAGCCTGAGTCTCTGAGACCCTCCGAGCTCTTAGAACAGAGCCTATTGGCTGAGGCAGCGCTGCCTAGGGGGCAACTCGGCTCCGCCCTGCTTCCTCCCCAGAAGGGATGGAAGGCCAAGCTGGTCCTGGGTGCCTCCTGGGTGGGGAACGTGGGAGGGATCTTTGCCCCCACGCCCCTCCCCACCCCGCCCTGCCCTGGCTTCTGCAGCAGAGACGGGAATGATGGGCAGCCCTCCAGGCAGTCTCTGGGGGCACCCCCACCCCGTGCCCATCTCCCCGGCTGTGGTCGCTACGGCCCCTGCCCCGGGCCCTCCGCTCCACCCAGAACGCTCCTGTTGTCCTCGCTGCACCTGCTCTGGGCCGGAGAGCCTGCCGGCCGGGATGGGCAGCCCTGGGGTGACCCCGTGCACCATCACGGGGGAGGGGCCCCCCGCCCGCCTGACCGCACCCCATGCGAGTCACGGTGAGGTGGGCTGGGAGGACACAGGAGGGGCAGGAGGAGCCGGCCGGGCGTCTGACCCTGGGCCAGGAACGCAGCGAGCTGCCAGTGCTGCTCGCCCTGGGCAGGCACCGCAGGGCCATCCGTCATCCCCAGCTGCCCAGGGAGTGAGCCCAGCTCTGGGCAGCGTGCCAGCCGCTGGCCCCACCTGCCCTCCCTGTGACCTCGGTGTCCACGGGCACAGCCACGGGGGCGCACGGACTGTGCAGCCCACCCCGGGGCGGGGTGCAGCAAGAGGGAAAGTGGGTGCCCCCCGTGTGAGGAGCGGGAATCCAAGGCTGGGAGGGGGTGCCTTTAGGGTTCTCCTGGGGTCCTTATGCAAGGCGGGGGGGCGGCTAAAAGGGGATAGCGGGCCCCTCAGAGGCTCTCCAGGTGGCTGGGTGGTAAACCATCCTCCTGCAATGCAGGCGATGTGGCAGACCCGGGTTGGATCCCTGGGTCGGGAAGATCCCCTGGAGAAGGACATGGCAGCCCCCTCCAGTCTTCTTGCTGGGAAATGCGTGGACAGAGGAGCCTGGTGGGCTACAGCCCTTGGGGTCGCGAAGAGACAGACAGGACTGAGCACACACACACACACTTGGGGGCGAAGTGCAGGCGAGCAGGTCGCCCGAACTCACTCAGAACTGGCGTTTTCATAAGCGGAACTGCAGGTGGTTCTTGCAAGAGAGCAAGAATCAGAACCCCAGTCTGGACCCCGCAGAGCATCCGCCCCACAAGCCAGGCAGCACCTGGGCATCAGCCCCCCAAGGCAGCCACGCCCGCCCTGGGCAGGAAGAGCCCCTGGTGCTCGGATCAGGGGAGGGGGTGGGGAGGTGGGCAGGAGGGGCCGTCACCCTGACGAAGCCACCTCGCCACCGTGATGAAGACCTCATGCACCTCCAATGACACTTAGCAAATCCGGGCACAAATAAATAACACCAGTGCAATTGAATCAACCTTCAACTGATCAGCACAGCTAAACAAATTATCCCCAGGCCGGACGAGATTACAAGGCTGGGCGTGCAGGCTGGGATCATGGGCAGGCGGGGTCGTGGGGTGTAATGAGTTTAAGCCAAATCCCCCGTGTTCACTTCTCTGGCTTCAGGCCGCTCTGCTCCCGGAGTGCAGGCTCTCGGGGACCACAGCCCTGGGGGCTGCCGAGGGACAGCAGACGCACGGCGGCGGGGGACAGGCGGGAGCTGGGAGGCCTTCGGGTGCAGGAGAAGGCACCTCCCGCTGGTGGAGCCGAGTGCGGTGTCGGGGAGGCGGGCAGGGGGCAGCTCCACCCCAGCCCTCACCCCACACCCCACAGCGCCACGGTGCACGCTGCATCCAGACCCCGGGCACCTCTGCTGTACCAGGCCGAGCCCCAGAGTGAGTCTCCAGCCCCCAGCCCCATGCAGGGGTGCTGGGGTCTCCCCCAGATACACGGCGGGTGAAGAAGCCCCTCGACAGGCCCGAGGCCACGCAAGGCCCATGTGTAGACAACCACGGCAGTCTGCAGAGAAGGTTCCTGTCTCCAGCCACGCTGGGTGAAGCCTGCTGTTCCCCGCAGGACATGGCCGCCTCCTCGCTCGTTTGGGGGGGGAAGGGCTCGGGCAGCGGTGCTCAGGACCAGTGTTCACCCCCCAGAGTGCGTGGCGGGGGCAGCAGGGGACTCGCGGGCGGCGGCTGACTGACTGCCAGAGGGCCCAGCAGAGCTGTACCTGGGCGGATGTGAAGCCCCCACCGCGTGCCCCCGCACACGGGAAGTCTGACCGGTCGTGCTGGAGGGTTGGCCCGACAGCCATGTGCCAAGCGCCAGGACGGAGGCGCGGCACGGCCCGCTTGCCCCCGCTGGCGAGACGAGGACAGACACGGGCCGCAGGAGCATGAGGCCCCTCCGGGAGCCGCGCCCACGGGGTCCCCCACGGCCTCCTTTCCCAGGGTCACCCATGCGTCTCTACAGAAGTGCCTGCCGCGGCCGGGAGCGGCCAGGCCCCTGTGGGGGGCGGGCGGCGAGGAGCCTGAATACAAGGGGAAGGAGGACTAAGTGTCCCTTCAGGGGCTCACCCCTGCAGAGGCGGTGAGCTGGGCAGGGGGCAGAGGGCGGGCGGGGCCGCCAACACCCCAGGAGGGACCAGAGACACAGCTGCACGCACGCAGGGGCACACAGGTGCAAGCGCTTACCCACGCGTGTCCGCACGGCTCACCGTCCCCAGCAGCCCTGCCAGCACGTGCCGCGTGGTTCTGCTCCGGTGGCTGCTTCATTGTTCAGTCGCTCAGCTGAGTCTGACTCTGCAACCTCGTGGGCTGTAGCCCGCCAGGCGCCTCTGTCCATGGGATTCTCCAGGCAGGAACACTGGAGTGGGTTGCCGTTTCCTCCTCCAGGTGATGTCTCGGAAAAGGCGAAACTGCGGGGACAGAGACGAGCCCAGGGGTCATGGGGGCCGGGGGGCCGGGGGAGCTGGGGGTGGGGCACGTGGTCATGGTTACAGGGCGACATGTGTTTGTCAGAGCTCAGGATGGCACGCCAAGGGCATCCCCCGCATGGACATCAAGCCTTAATTTTTTTTTTTTGGCGACCCGATGGACTGCAGCCTACCAGGCTCCTCTGTCCATGGGATTTTCCAGGCAAGTGTACTGGAGTGGGGTGCCATTGCCTTCTCCTAGCCTTAATTTTTTAAAAGAATGAAAACCAGCTCTAAGAGTCCTGCTGTTTATTCAGGGAAAGTCACGGCCCCCAGGGCCCCAAGGCTGAGCCCCGGGGGAGGCTGGTCCTTGTTCTCCGTTCCCCAGCCGTCCAGTCCTGTCTGAGTGACACTTCGAGGCCACATCCCAGCAAGGTGCAGCTCGGACCCCGTGGCCCCTGCAAAAAGTCTGGAGAGGACAGTCCTCCCCACGGAGTCTGCGCAGCCCACGCCTCTGACCGCGGACAGAGGGGGAGGCACCTGGATGCCTGACCTTTTCCCCTTCTCTCAGCGGCACCAGGAAGTGCAAAGCTAAACCTGAGGCCAATCTTAGCGAAAGTGGGGCCCAGAGGCCAGCGGGGACCCACGCTGTTTCAGCACAGCCGCGACGGTCTCATCCAGTGGTGCTTCCTGGGGCCCAGGGCAATGCCCACACGGGGCTCACCCCATGGTCTCCCAGGGCCAGTGCTGGACCTGAGCTTCCTGCTGGCCCTGCAACAGGGTCCAGGCCTCAGGACAGGCTCAGCAGGTGACGTAAATGGCAGCTGCTGACACCTCTGAGGGACAAAGAGCTCTGTCATCAAGTGGCTCTCTGGATGGGGAGAGAGGCAGAGAGGGGGAGGGTGGGCTGGAGTGGGAGGAAGGGTGGGTGCAGGAGAGACAGCAAGGCAGAGAGCAGAACTGGCCTCTGGCCTCTGGGAAGACGCAGGACGGCTGATGAGGTGGAAGGGCCTGAGGGGAGGAGGCAGACAGGGCCTCTGCCCACACTGGGGTTGGCCGGTCCCTGCTCCACATGCTGAGACAGTTCTGTGGCCTCTGCTGCCCCCCAGGGGTGTTCGCTGGTAACGCAGGGACTCCCTGCCCGGCTCCTCCCTCCCAGATCCTACTCAGACCCCAGCCTGGGTGCACCTGGGGCTCTGGGTGCGTCTGCCCGGTACAACACCCGCTGATAGCCAGGAGTACATCTCCTTCTCTCCCCTTTGAACTTCTCTTCTGAAACATGCTACAGATTCAAACGGTACAGAAACGCGTGGCCGTGGAAACTGAAAGTCCCACCTAATTCTTTACCCCCACCACCCCAGAAGGCCAGCGTCGTGAAGGAAAAGGCTTTCAACAGACAGCGGACCCTGTGTCTCAGGATCTCGTTGCATATAGGTCCGTCTCCTTCTGTTTCAGAGTTGTTTTCCTAGAGGAGTGTTCCCACTGCGCTTTCAGCCTCCTTTGAACGTCTCGCCAGCTGCCTTTGTTGGGGTGGGGCTTCTGCTTTTACCTGACGCTGCCTTGACCTGCAGCTGTTTGCTCATCATTGGTCTCTTATCTGCAGTGAGGTGGTGGGCATCTGGGGGGCCCTGAGACCAGCTCCCTGCAGAGGGTGCCCACTGGCTGAGTGAGCAAGCAAACATTTCACGCCTGGATGGATGGAGAGATGGACACATGGAGAGAATGCAGGGATGAATGTACTGAGTATGTACTATGTATGTATGTGTGATGGATGGACACACAGGTGGATGCACGGATTTGAAGGCTGGATGATTTCCCACGGTAGGGACGGACCACATGGTGTTCATCTGTTTGCCTGTCCATGGACACTTGGGTCGCTTCCACCTTCTGGCTACAGGGAACGTACCGCGGTGAACGCGGGTGTGCATGTTGACATATCGCTTCAGGGCCCTGCTTTCAGTTCTTCTGGGCAAAAAGAAGTGGAACAGTTTGATCACATCATAATTCAATGTTTTGAGGAACCGCCACATGGTTTTGCACAGCGACCGCAGCATTTACAGCCCCCCACGAACAGCGCCCAGTTCCCCCACACCCCGGCCGACGCTTGGTCTCTCCACATCTGTGTATACACCAGCCATCCCGATGGGTGTGACGGGCCCCCGTTTAAAGGCAGTGACTGCCTTGGGCGGGGGTGGGAGTTTCCTACTGCTTCTGTCTGCTCTTCGCCTGAATCATTTCCTTGCCCTTCTTTAATTTACAAAGCTTAGGATTCACTCCCAACACACAGTTCCCAGAGTGTAGACGAGTGCTCAGTCACCAGCACACTCAGGACACGGCAGATCCGTCAGCCCCCGGCGTCCCCCGTCGGCATCCGAACCTGCCCCTCACTCCCGCCCGGCAACCGCGGACCCACACAGGATCCTGCCTTTTCCAGAATATCACCCGAGTTGACTCAGAGCACACTGCCTTCCCTGCTGGGCTTCCTTCCTGGTTCTGTTCTTGGGATCCATCCCCGCCATCAAAAGCCCCGATAACTCCCTCCTTCCCATCAGAGAGCAGTGCTCCGTCCGCAGATGGACACAGCTTGTCATCTGTCCACCTGCTGGAATTCAGTTTCTGGTCCCTGAGAACGCCTGTGTGCAGGTGTTGGTATGAAATGACGTTCGTGTCGCCCGGGTAAACATCAACGTGTAGGCAGTTGCGTGGCAGGTGCGTCTTCGCCGCCGTGAGAAGAGCCACACCGCTTTCAAGGTGCCCGCCCTGTCAGCACCCCCAGCAGCAGTGCAGGGCGCCCCAGCTGCTCCGCGTTCCCGCCAGCACGTGGCACAGCGGGTCCCTGCGGAGGTCAGCTGTCTGTCTTGCTGGAGACGCTCTAGTAGCCACATCTCTTGTGGTCATCAGCCCACCCTGACTCACAGAACCGCAGACGTTGGATTCGGAAAAGCCTTCAAACTCTTTCTGAGTCCAGTCCCGTCAGCGCAGACACCCTGGCACAACCCCAGTGACCGCCCAGCCTCAACACCTCCGGAGGGAGAGTGCTCACCACCTCCAACGGAAGGCCCGACATTTCCGGTGGTCAGACAGTCCACGTGTTGTGCCCAGGCTGCCTTCCCAGACCCTCTGCGGGGTACAGGCCCCCAGCCCAGTGTGCAGATGCGGAACGGGCCTTCAGAAAGGCAAGCCTGCCTCTGGCCTCCCCAGAGAGCCCCACGCCCTCCCTGCTTGGACGAGACCTACACCAGGTTCCCCCACCCCTGCCCGGCCCTGTCCCCATCACAGGCCTGGAGCTCAGAGGATGGATCAGAGGCACCTGGAGGCCACCCAGTCAGTTTGCCCATTTTACAGATGAGGAAACTGAGGCCCAGAGCACGGAAGGGCGTTCCATGGTCATCAGAAGTTAGTGCCGGGGCCCAGGGGCAGGGCTTCATCCTTCCGCTTCATCCTACCCCCTCCCCACTCCCACCCACTACCCTGGACCCCTGTCTCACACACCAACTAGAATACAACCCAACTTGGCCGACCTTTATCAAAGCCGTATGCTGGCTTTCTGTCCTCTCCCCGTAAGAGAGGGGAGGACGACCGATAACCAGCCTGGCAGGCTCTGTCGTTCAGCTCAACACGGGGCAACAAGACGGCTTCTCATCAGGGGAAATAACTTCTTAAAATATTGAAAGAAAGGCTTTCAGAAATTGCACTTGGATTAGGGTTTCATTTATTAAAGAACTGAACAAATAGTGCAAGATATGAGTACAAGGAAGTCTTCAATATCTTTAATGAGGGCAGGAAGCTTCGCTTCAAGAACAAAAATACTGAAACCTGACCAAGTTCGGCAGAAAACAAGGTGACAAGCTAAACTTAATTCTATGCCCTGCTGAAATTAGGTCAGAAAACAGAGAATTTTCTTTGTGTTTACCATGTGACGTTAAATAAAAATACTCCTGCTGACATAAAGCTCCACAGCTGGGGGCACCGCTGGGCCGTGGAGAGGGCACCTGGCCGGAGAGACAGCACCAGCCTCCACGGGAAAGCGCTGCTTCCACGCCTGGCCAGGGTGGCAGGCGTCTCGGAAATGGGTCTTTGCATGCTCTCTGGGAAGCGGATTTACGCCATTTCAAGAGAAACATGCCCGGGACCCTCATAAACTGGGCCCGGTCTTAACGGTGTTTGCTTCCCTCAGGAGAAGTTAGAATCTCAGGCGCCCCGGGGTTCGTCTCTGTGATGAAACGCGCGTGACTCTCATGGGCCGCCTTTAATCTTACATCCTGTTCCCTCCCTCAACGTAGACAAGCCTAGTTCGTAAAAAGACAACGGTCACCGTCTTTCCCCAGGCAACTGGGTGCAGCGAAAGGGTCGCTTCTGGGTCACAGAGCCGGCTGGCTGGAACTGCTTCGTTTCCGTGCTGCTCCTTACGCACGGCTCTCTGGAACCGCCGAGCAGGGGCACTCCACACCACACAGGTGACTGCCGGGCTCGCAGCCACGCCTTGAGACCAGGCTGCAGCCTGCCAAGGGCAGACAAAGAGCAGCGGCAGGCTGGGGTGACAGCCGGGGTCCGCAGGCACGAAGGCGCCGCCTCCTTGGCCGCGGGGCTGCCGAGTGCACAGAGGTCTGCAGATACCCTGAGGCTGACCCTGGTCGCCACGCTGCCCTCTCGG
Source organism: Cervus canadensis (assembly GCF_019320065.1). Classification (NCBI taxonomy): domain Eukaryota; kingdom Metazoa; phylum Chordata; class Mammalia; order Artiodactyla; family Cervidae; genus Cervus; species Cervus canadensis. The sequence goes on from NC_057417.1 coordinate 34,769,040, forward strand.
CCCCCACAGCTCTCATGCCCGCTTCTGAACGCACGTCCTGTTTCAGCAAGGCGCGGCCTCTGCGTCATCACAGCCTTTCTCCGGAGAGGGGGCCGTGGCATCAGGCCCTCACGGCCCCAACGGTCCCTAGGACGCCACTCTGATACCAGACCCGGCATCGAGGGGAGTCAGGGACTGAGCCTCTCCTGGTCTTTCTGCTGCTGCCAAAGCTTGGCGCATGGAGAGGCTGGCGTCACGGACCACACGAGGGCCTGTGCGCAGGGCACTGCCAGGGAAACTCCATGACTCGTGAGGGGAAGGGGACTCTGTAAGAGCCTCGTGTGGGCCAGGCCCTAAAGGAGGCCCTTCTGCAAGTGGTATGTCATTTAATCCCGCCAATTGTTGAACGAGCAAGAACGGGTTTCTCCAAGAGGGATAAAGCACTGACAGAGGCAGAGCACAGCTGGGTCTCAAAGGCTGAGGGACGGAGGTCGGACACGAGAGGCCGCAGAGTGTCAGCCCACCTGCAGGAAATGCCCAGGACAGGCTGAACCATAGAAGCGGAAAGTGAATGAGTGGTTTCCAGTAGGAAGTCCTAAATATTCTGTCATTCCCACTTGCAACCTCTTCTTTGACATATATTATTTAGAAGTATTTTTTAAAGTCCTAGATACATGGGTTAACGCTTTTGTGTTAATTGTTTCTTTTCTTTTTATGACCGAGCCACAAGGCTCGCAGGATCTTAGTTCCGCGACCAGGGACTGAACCCACAGCAGTGAAAGCTCCGAGTCCTAATCACTGGACAGCCAGGGAATTCCTGACATTAACTTTTTGTAAAAACAGTGACTGAGTCAAGAACAGGCACGTGACCCAGGATGGTCTAAGGAGATTCAGTCATGGGAGTTGCACTGGGGACCCAAGGAAAGGGAAGCTGCTGAGGTGTGGAGGCTGGTGGTTTCACCACAGCACCGGGACAGCCCATGCACCTGCAGAGCTGAGAGGCAGAGGGAGATGTCAGAGCTCTGGTCTTCTCTGTACAAACCCGTCTGTTCTCCTTTTGGGCAGAAGATGGTTTCACATCTGTGTCTGCCACCTACACTTGAAAAAATCTGAATGGATGCAGCTTTCTCACTCACTCGAAGCTATCTATGATCTAAATGTAATAAAATATCTGTATCTGATGGCTGTCTCAGGCCTGCATTACAAATGTAATCTCCAATGGCTGCGACCCAGACTGGCCAAGAGAAGTGAGAGCAAGCATCATTTATACAAATAAAGTGGTTCTGGGACTTCCCTGGTGGTCCAGTGGTTAGGACTGTGTTTTCACTGCTGCGGCCCATGTTCAACTGCTGGTCAGGGAAGTGAGATCCCGAAAGCCAGGAGGTGCAGCCAAATAAATAAGTAAAGTGGTTCCACTAACTGCTGTGTCTCATAAAAATTTAGAGGGATGTTGCCTCTGCAAGACGGAGGCAAACCCTGGCAATGCCTTACATGCTCCAAGACTGTGATACCCGAAGTCCTGCTGGTCCAGGTTTTGGCCGCCTGGGGGCCTGCAGTCAGGAGGCTGCAGAGAAAAACAGACATTGTCATAACACAAGGAGTTTCATGAATGAATTGACTATTTGCATAATTGGGCTCCGCTCAGGCGTCCCTCACTGTGTAGCTCCAGAATCTACTTCTCTCCGCCTCTTTCTCTGTCTCTCTCACACACACACCCCCCCAACACTGAACGCCCTGGGAATCATGTTGTGAGGCTGTGGAAGTGCGGTGCAGATCAAGTCAGATTGTAAATCCTGCAAAACATGCAAAATTTCAGAAAGTCCATAAAAAAATTGCTGAGGGATGTTCATACCTGGCCCAAAGCCATTGGCAAGTGTGGGAGGGCCTGACTGTGCAACTGAGGACCAGGAAACTGACAAAGCTGGTGTCATGCTGGGGCTCCCACTGTGAGCGACGTGAACAGCAAGGGGCTAGGAGAGGCTCCTGGGGAAATGGATGGTGAGCTTATACATCTCAGCACAACTGACCCTTTTCATGACAGAGCTGAGAAAATCATACACGATGTGAAGGAGAACGTGGAGAGCTAACATACACTTTGTTGGAAAAATTATGACCTGCCAAAACAACACCTGATTAATTCTTCATTGGTTCTACAACTTATCATTGCATTAAGAACCTACATTCCCTTGAATACAAGACAAATTCAAAATACTCCCCCTCCTTTTTTTTTTCAAGATAAATTCTCAAATTCTTTTGCCCCACCATTGACATCATTACTATGTCACTCCCCTTTTTAGTGAATTCACTTAAGGGATCTTTCTTTCCAGTTCGAGTCTCATCTTGCACTCAAGTAGTCGGGGGCAGGCGGTGATGACGTGCTCCAATATTGTAAATTCTGCTCACACCCCCACTCAGCCCACCAGGAAGCCCCCAAGCCCCGACGGCCATCACCTCAGTCTGGGACTGCATCTCACCTCCTGTGTCCTTCATACTCAGTCTTTACCAAAGATCTAAACCAAAGAACCCCATCATAAAAACATTATCCAGTTTGGGGACTTCCCTGGCAGTCCAGTGAAAAACAGAGTTCACCTTCCAACACAGGGGCTGTGGGTTCCATCCCTGGTCAGGAAGCTAAGGTCCCACAAGCCTCACAGCCAAAAACCCAAGACATAAAACAGAAGCAATATAACAACAAATTCAACAGAGACTTAAAAAACGGTCATCAAAAAGAATCTTTAAAAAACTATCTACTTTGTTCTTCAGCATCTCTTTAATAAAAGAGATAAGCTTATTCCCGACTTGGGGGGTTTTGTTTTGTTTTGGGTGGGGTTTCTTCGGGAGAGGTCAGATTTCTTGTACCTATTTGCCTACAGAGAGAGAATGCATGAATTGGTAAATAAAAGTAAATGAACCTACTTTTACAGGTTTCACACGGCAATACATTGGCAATTGGCTTTTGAGGCATGTGTGGATGGACGGGTGTTTAAGTTTAGAGTCACGAAAACCTAGATCCTCCTGAGAAACTGTATGCTGCTTCTTTTGAATATCAGAACCACGAAACTCCTTATCTTCCCCTCGGTGAACTGGCTGCAAAAAAACTCAAAATACAAGGTTTCTCTTGACTTTTATGTCTATCTTGATCACGTTTTGCAGACATTCCTTTTTCTTTCATGCCGCCAGAAATCACTGTGCAAGGAGCATGCTTCATCTGACATAACCCGGATTGTGCACGGAGTTCTTAAACCCTGAGAAAAAGCAGTTAAGGATAGGAGGGTGCCAACATTTCCTAGGTGGTTCAGTGGTAAAGAATCTGCCTGCTAAAGTAGAAGACACAGTTTCAATCTCTGGGTCAGGAAGATCCCCTGGAGGAGGAAATGACAACTCACAGCAGTATTCTTGCCTGGGAAATCCCATGGACTGAGAAGTCTAGTGGGCTACAGTCCATGGACTAGCAGAGAGTTGGACATGACAACAGGGCTTCCTAAAGGGTTAAGTGATGTGGACAGACCAGGCCGGGGAATCTGCCTCCACAGGCCTGTCAGGAAGCCGGAAAGGCTTCTGAGGGGGTGTTCGTCTCTTCACGGAGAGGCTCAAGGCTCTGATTACTGCAGGGACAGCACATGACCCCTCCTCTGCCAACACCACTTCAGCTCAGAGAGATGTGCGCAGTGGTGGTGGTGGGGTTGCTCTCAGACCCCTGGGGGGACCAGAAATTATCCTGCTGCAGGACAGCACTGCCCCTGCTCTTGCCCTTCACCTGGGCGTGTGCATCGTGAGACCAGTAATCAAGGGTAAAGTTCGGAAGCCCAGATCCCACCCTTATCAGCTTTGTGACCTTGGGCAAGTTCTGAACATACTGTCTATACAACAGGGACGATAATGTGTCCACTTAGTGGGGTTAAGATTAAATACGTTACTACAGGAAAGCACTTTGCACAACTCTGGCACACACCAAGTGCCAAATAAATGTCAGCTGTTGTCATCCCCTTGGCCGCGGAAGGCTAGCCCAGAAGGGCTTTTGAGGGCAGAGGCTCCTGGTACCACCTAAAGGAGTGCAAAGGCCTCAGGGAGTTCCCTAGAGCTCCAGTGGTTAAGACTCCGCACTTCCAATGCAGGTGACGTGGGTTCCATCCCTGGTCAGGGAACTAAGATCCCACATGCCATGTGGTACAGCCAGAAGAGGTTTTCTGAAGACTCAGTGACTTTCAAAGATGTGTGTTTTGCTGTGTGGGTCTTCGTCGCTGCGAAGGCTTCTCGCTAGCTGCGGCGAGCGGAGGATACGCTCTAGCTGTGGTGCTGGGCTGAGTCTCATTGTGGCGGCTTCTCTCCTTGTGGGTTTCAGAGCCCAGGCTAAGAAGTTGTGCACAGGCGGAGCTGCCCCTCAGGAGGTGGACTCTTTCCAGACCACGAATTGAACCTGTCTCCTGCACTGTCAGGCAGATTCTTTACCACTGAGGCCCCCGGAAAGCCCCCAAAAGATTATTTTTTTTAAAAGACTTTTGTTACTACCAGGCAGAGCATACTGACAAAGATTCTCTCCTAGACCAGACTGTACTCCCTGAACTATTTTTTTAAAAATTCTATTCCATATTTTATTTATTTAATTTTGGCTGCGCTGGGTCTTCCTTGCAGCACTTGGGCTTAGCTGCAGCATGTGGGCTCTAGTCCCCTGGCGAGGAATGGAACCCTGCCCTGGGAGCACCGTCTTATCCACTGCACCACCAGGGAAGTCCCTCTTAACTCTTTCCCAGCTAGGCACTCACTTTGGGACTTCTGTTATGTCTCTACATTTTCCAGTCTTAGTAAGAACTGCTCCCCGAATCCTGCATGTCTGGTAACAGCCAATGTCCAACCAGTTTCTCATCCCCCACCGTCCCCCAGGTGGTCTGAGGCCACCCTGGCCTGCCTCCAGCAGGAATTCTGCTAGGTTTTCCTACCTAGAAACCCCTCAACCCCCTTTCCTCTTAGTAATTTTCCACCCACTGACCCTATCCAGAACCTTGGCTGTAAATCCCCACTGGTTCCTGTTGTTCTAAATGAAAAATGTCACCTGATGTACCAGTAAGCAAAGGATGTTGCAACCTACAAGCCATCACATCACAGCTGCCCGACGGTGCACCCTGAGGGTGAGAAACCGCGCTGGCCCCAGGAAGCTAACATGCACATCAAAGGAACGTAGGAAAGCGCTGAATTCCTAGATACCCGGTTTTCCTTTATTACGCACTGTGCTGACTTTCGGACTACCCGATCTTTGTTGTAAAAACCCCTGCAAACCCTGGCTCCTCCCGTACCTCTTCGGGCCAGTCCGTCAGTTATCTGAGATGCTGCGTCCTGGGCTTAAGTCCTCAGTTTTGTCCAACTTTTGGACAAGTTTTCTCCGACTTTTAGGTCGTGTGTTTTTTTCCAGTCAACAGGCATTTGGGATGAACCCGGAGGGTCCCACACTGAGGTCTCTTGCGCCCTTAGACAACGGTCCTGACTGGAATGTTTTCGGCGCTTAAAGTGGCGGCCGGCCCTGCTTTTCTCTCAGCAACCCGTGCTTCCTTGAGGGTACTGGAGCCTATGGCCAAGGGGCCAGAAACCCCGTTTCTGAGCTTCCTCAACCACAGAGCTGCAGGGTCTCCCTCAGGAGGGCGCGAGGACGCCCTTCTGGAGAAGTCAGACGCCCCTCGCCTGAGGACCAAGGGCCAGAGGCCCACGGGGTGGTGCTGCAGCCTCTTTACGCAAACATGGCGCCCAACCCTCCCTGCCCGGAAGCACGGAACCCACAGGGCAGAGGCCCTAGACTGCCGCTGGAACCGGAAGCCCCTCAGGCTGCACTTCCGGCGGGGGCGCGGAGCGAGCTGGAGTGCGCGGAGCGAGCGGGAGGGCTCGGCGCTCGCAGGGCGGGGCCGCGGCGCCTGCATGCGTCACTTCCGGGCGCGGCGCGGTGAGCGCGGGCGGCATGGCGGGTGGCGGGCTAGGTGGGTGTTCCGCGGGGCTGGCGCCGGGCGGAGAGGCTGGGCGCCCCCGCGGGCGCCGGCAGGCCCCCGCCGTCCTCTTCCCCGCACTTTAGTCGGGGTGCTGCTGCTTCTGTGGGACTGACGGCTTCCCCAAACGCAGAAAACGATTAGTGGGCGGGCCGGAGGGGCGGCGGAGGCCCGGCCTGCCGCTCTGCCGGGTTTCCGAACTTGCGGCGCCTACTCCCCCTGCGAGGGCGGGCCGCCGGGACTCAGGGAGGGCCCTCGGGGTGGGGTGGGGCCCCCGGGCGGGGAAGACGAGCCCTCGTCTGCCTCCACAGGCAGAAGCGTACTTTGACATTCAGCCTGTGTACCTCTGTGTGTCTGAGTGAATCCAGAAAGTTCCGGGCGAATAAAGCCTGTGTGGGCGAACAGACACAGGCTTTTGAATGGGTCAACTTGTGTTTCTCTTTTAATGCCAAATAGTGTTTATTCTGGAGCTCCCAGGCTGTCTGCCATTGATCGATTTACTTATTTTCGTTTTTTCTTAACATAAATGAAAGGTGCCTTTGAGCAGACTCAGCTATGGAAGGTAAACCATTGGTGACATCCAAACAGAAGACTGCAGTGGTGTGTGGAGTCCCCACTCAGGTGGTCTGCACAGCCTTCAGCAGTCACATCCTGGTAGTGGTGACCCAGTTGGGGAAGATGGGTACCCTGGTCTCCCTGGAACCCAGCAGTGTGACTAGTGACATCGGCAAGCCTGTGCTGACCACTAAAGTCCTCCTTGGGAAGGATGAGGTAATGTGGTTGGGAAGGGCTCCCAGTCCGTACTTTGTCAGGATGTGGAGCATCTGGTAGGCAAGCACACCTCCTGTCCCCTCCCACCCCCCCACCATGGCCCAAGGCAGCATTGTTCCGGGCCTCCCAGATAATTGGAGGGTGTCCACCTGCTACGTGCAGCTCATCAGCATTTTATCAGACAGACACGCAGAGGCATTGATTTTGTAATGCAAGCCTGTGCCACAGTGTGACCCCATCATAGTGCCTTATGGTTATGAGTGCCTGTCCTGCCCCGTTCTGGAAAGATCATCTGTGAGGTCTGACAGGCTTTCCCTCTGTGGACTCTCACGGCCCTTCCCAGAGTAGAGATAACCAGGAGAGGCAGGAGCCGGAAAGCACTAAGGAAACACGTCTAATGATGCTCCCAAGCAGTGTGTTTATGACTGAGTGTCCAGAGGGTCTTGTTAAATCTGAATCACTGTCGCTCCCCACTGGCCAGGTGATGATTTAATGGAGTGGGAAGCTGGCCTGGGCTCCTGAGAGGTACTGGGAGAAGGCATTAAGAAAAAGGTTTCTTTCCGTTAAAGCGGTTTTCTCCTCTTGCCCTTTATCAGCCTCTCGTCCATGTCTTTGCAAGGAACCTGGTGGCATTTGTGTCTCAAGAAGCTGGAAACAGAGCCGTTCTCCTCGCCCTGGCCGTGAAGGACAGGAACATGGAGGTGGTGAAGGCCCTGAGGGAGGTGATCCAGACGTGCCAGGTGTGGTGAGCCTGCAGCGGCCACCCCGCCGTCCCGAGGGACGCAAGGATCTGAAGGTCCTCCTTGAGTTAGGAGGAGGAGCTCTCTGGCTGTGGCCCTTGAAGCTAGAAGAAGCACAAACTCCTCAGGCTGATCTTGGTTTGGAGGCTGACGTCCCCTGTGGAGGGAGGACAGGAAACGTGTCCTGAGAACGTTGTGAGTCCTCCCCAGGTCCAGACAGCTGTACCTGTGTGAGAATTGACGGAATGAGTCAAGGCCCTTAAATGTTGGGGGGAATTTTTTTTTTATTATTAAAAATAAATGCATATCCCCAAATACCTTACCATTCTTAACAATGCTGAGAAATGTCAGGCACACAGCATATGTTTACTGCAGTGAACGGCCAGGGCGAGGAAAACCTATTTGGCAAAAGCTCGATCTGAGGTTTACATGGTGAGATGGCTCCAGGAGCTGACTCTGCCCCTTCCTCATCCTGCTTCTCTTCCTGTGGCTTTTCTGAGTCTTCCGTTGCCCAGATGCCGCTCGCATCCTCGCGGTGGGCTGGCACGCTAGCCTCCAGAGCTGTGTGCTTAAAGGCGAGGGGTAGAGGAGTATCCCCCCACAGGCGCGGGTGCTTGTGAGAACGGCCGGGAGGCAGAAGCGCAGACTGGGACGTGAGGGGCTGCCGAGGACCGGTAGTGTCGAGACCACGCTGCTGGTCTAACCTGAGAAGGATTCAGTGAGGTTGCTGAGCACGGGACAGGGGACAGCCGTGTTCAAAGGCTCGTCCCTCAGCAGATGCCAGGGACCCCGGGGACGCACTGTCACGGCCCCTCAGGACCGTCGGGTAAGCCCGCAGGCACCCAGCAGCTGCGGGGTGACCCGGTGACCCGTGTCAGGAGAGCCAGGCAGTCATACGAGGGTCCACCAGACTTCCGGAGCGGGTGCAGATGCCCCTGTGTGGGGAGCTTGAGGCACCTGGGAGCCAGGCCCCCACCCGGGAAAACAAGCAGATCCACGCCGGGAGACACAGGGCTCTTCGGCGGCCACATCTGGCTGGGGGCCCCGGGTCCCGCCTCCCTGCTGCTCGCGCTCAGCCCCGGCCTTTCTCCTGAGAAGACCCCACCTGGCGTGTGCACTTGGGGGGCCTGCACAGACGCTTTAAAGGCCAGAAACCAGCTGACAAACCAGAGAAGGGAAAGGCCTGCCCACCTGTGTGTGCAGACCCGAGGGGCGACCCAGGTCACAGCAGGTGTGGGGACACAGATACTGGAGTAGAGGAGATATGTTGGGGAGGGCGGCAGGACCTGGGAATGATGGGGGGGTGGTACTCCTGGAGAACTCGCGCCTGGCTGGGCGCACAGAGCCGCCTCGATCTGTATCAGCCTGTAATCAGCGCGCTTGTTATCTAAGCATCAGACGAGTCTGGAAACACGCTTTTCCCGCTCAACCAGCCGGGAACCTGAACCTTGGGTCAGGCTCCAGCCTGGGGCTAACTCCAGATTTGCAGCTTTGGTTTTCTGACTCGGCCCCTAAATGTACGAGAGGTCTGGCTCATGCTGCCTGTCGGTGAGCCCTGGGCTCACCCTTCAATCCTGTTAACACGTTATCCTCCCGCCCACCCCACAAGGTCACTGCTCTCACCTACACGGCAGTTGAAACAGGGGCACGCTGCCACCAAGCGGCAGGGCTGGGGTTTGAAGCAAGCGGAGGGCCCTGAGGCCACGCTAGTCACCCTGCCCCAGGCCCCTCACTGGTACTCCTTGGATGGGCCACACTGTCTTCCCTGGTAGCTCAGCTGGTCAAGAATCTGCCTGCAGTGCAGGAGACCTGAGTTTGATCGCTGGGTTGGGAAGATCCCCTGGAGAAGGGAAGAGCTACCCACTCCAGGATTCTTGCCTGGAGAATTCCATGGAAAGAGGAGCCTGGCGGGCTACAGTCCATGGGGTCGCAGAGTTGGACGTGACTTAGCAACTTTGACTTTTCCACACTGTTTACCCGGCCCCAGCCCCTTGCTGACACTCCTTGGTCCCCTTTCTAAGGGACAGGCCATCCTCATCGACATGCAGGCGGATGTCCCTGCTCTGCGTGCAGAGCTCTGGTGCAGCCTCGCGCGGAGGCGTCCTGCGCACCAGGCCCTGGCGGCGCCCCCACCGTCCGACCGAGCCCTCGTGACTGCTGTTAAGAGGCAGGTGGACAGTGGAGGAAATGGAGGCTCAGCAGGACGGGGCGAGTTGCTCAGACCCCCAGGGGACTGGCCCCAGGATACAAATACACTTGAGCCCCTGTTATCTGTGCTGTCCCACGGCTGCCCGCCTGGAATGTGGGGGGACGGCTGATGTATGACTGAAAGCAGGGTCCCTAGCACTGTCCGGAGTGGTACGTACAGCTGCCCGAAGCTGTCTGGTGGCTATCGAGAGCAAAGACTTCTGTCGCTGAAGCCACCACCTCGCTGCTCTGCTCTGCCTTGTAAATCAAGATGAGTGGCTCGTGAGAAGGCGCTTGGCCCTTGCTTTCCGCGGTGCTCTGCTCGCAGCTGCTATAATTCAGGAGGAGAGATACATGCTCCAATAAAGAGATCCATAAAGCCACGGTTTCCGCAGGCAGGGCTGTCGGCTTCGTGGAAATTGTTATTCCTTTGGATGGAAAGGCTGCATATGGTGCTTTACCCAGCGATCAAACTGTAATTACAACTCCCAGCAATTTATGGCCGAATGTGAATAACGCACGTGGGGCCGATGTGCCAGCCCCTGCAACACCGACAGGCGCAGGAAGTGCCCTTGTTCAAGGCCATGCCCTTGGACTAATGCAGTGTGGGCTGGACACGCGGTATGGTGTGGGATGGACATGCAGTGTGGGGTGGACACGCGGTGTGGTGTGGGATGGACATGTAGTGTGGGGTGGACACGCAGTGTGGTGTGGAATGGACACGCAGTGTGGGGTGGACATTCCTGCTGCTGAGTTGCAAGCAGAGAAGCCCACGTTCCCCTCCTGCTCGCCGCCTTTTCCTAAGTGGACACAGGCCTGTAGCTCTGGCTCAGAGTCAAGGCCGAGTGGGTCCCTTGGCAGTCAAGAGAGGCCAGGAGGGCGGCTGCCCTAGGTTATCCATCCAAGCAGCTTGTCCGGGGTTTGACAGAGCCCTGGATCCACCTGAACCAATTACGACAGGCAACCCGCGGAGTGAGGCAGCGGCCGCGGGCTCAGCTGGATAAGCTGGTGTTGGCTGTTTTGTTTAGCACCTTGGAGCGAAACTGGAAATCAGGAGGGGGCGCTGGGCAGGGGACAAGGGTGATGGCCGGATCCATGAGCTCAGAGCTGGCTGAGTGACGTGGACAGTGACTGTGCCATCGGCTCTCACAGTCACAGATGCAGAGCAGGGGGCAGGCCCGGCCTCCTGTGGGGACCAGGGACATCAGGATGGTACATTCCGCATGGACTGCGAGACGTGGGAGGTGCCGGAGCCCTGGAAGGCGCGGCTCCCTGATGTGGGGCAGTTGAGGGCAGAAGGGACAAAGACAGGAAGATGGAACAGCGTGAAGGGAGGAGGGCTGGGTCGGGGTGCTCCGGGTGTGGCAGACGCCACGTCACCCCACTCAACCCTCACCACACGTGAAGTGGACCTCAGACCCCCGGCCACACAGACGGGCCGGGCAGATGCAGGACCCAGAGCCACAGCGCTCCCTGGTCCAGCAGGACCACGCCCTGGGGTCGGAGACGTGATAGGCAGGTGGTGGGTGGGTAGGAAGGATGGCTGGTCCCAACCCTGGGCAGGGCACAGCGGAGGGCGTAGCTGGGCTACCCGGGCAGGTAGGGCCGGCCTGGCAGGGTGGCTGGGGCGGGTGGCAGGGAGGCGTCTCCTGGGTCTGGGGCAAGGCCAGCGCTTTCCCAGCAGCAGGCGTATCGGACTGACCCAGGCCGCCGGGAGAAGGCACGGCAGAGGCCTGGAGGTCTGGCGGTGGTGCCGGACAGCTCAGCCACCCCCTCGGGCCTGGAGGCCTTCATCAGACCTGCTTCAGGGGCCCGGCCTGACGGCCGAGGGCGTTACCAGGGAGGTGAGCTGTGTGTGTGTGTGTGTGCGCGCGTGTGCGCGTGTGTGCACGTGTGAGTGTGTGCGCCTGCACACCCAGGAGACAGATGTGTCCAGGCTGGGCCCTGCACACCCCTGGAGAGAAATGCCCACACCCTGAGATTCTGAGCTCCACAGCGGCTCCATCCCCAGCCCGTCCCCACCCCTGAGGCCATGCCCCCTGCCAGGCCCCCGGGTGCCACCAGGTGACCAAAAAGGGCCTCAGGCCAGGCCCAGGTCAGCACCCCTGCCCCAGCGCCACCGGGAAGAGTGCCCCCAGGCAGGCAGCCAGGGCTGCCGGTCTGCTCTTGGGTAACGGGCAGGTACGGACAGGCCCCCGGCAGGCACAGGCTCTCCCGGGGACCGGGGCAGCAGGCCTGGGCACGGGCAGGAAAGAGCACGGGATGCAAGGAGACGGCCCCGTGTGGGTGGCCGCGGGGCAGGCCTGGTTGGCTTGGTGACCGGGCAGCAGAAGGCCACCCACGTGCACTCGCTGGCGGGACCCCACGCCCAGCCCCCGGCGGCGGCAGCCGAGGCCGCCTTTGGGAGGAGCCGGCAGAGCCTCCCGAGTCCCGCGCTGACCAGGGCTGCCCTGCCGCACACGGCCATCCATCACCCGCGGAAACCAGGGCCGGGAGAGGCCACAGTCAGCCGAGGCCACAGACGCAGGGAGGGGCCCGCAGGTCCCGGGCCTGCCTCTGACGGGTGCCCTGCACCCCCGGCTTCAGGCCCAGGGTCCCGCCCAGGCAAGGAGCTGGCACCTTGGACAGGGGGAGGCCACGCTTCCAAAACTGCCCCCAAACTAGAACTGGAAGGACCCTCAGCCCCCGCCCCGCTGAGGCCCAGAGGGAGTGGAGGAGAGGCTCGGGGTCCCCAGGCTGGTGGGCGGCCAGGCTGGGACTCATCCCCCACGGGCTGCAGAGGCATTCTGGGGGGCCTGACCAGGCTCCCGGCCCAGGCCGTGCAGGTGTTGGCTGAGTCAGCGGGCATTCTGCGGGCAGCAGCCACAGCCCAGGGGTGAGTCTGTTTGCCGCCCGTGGGCACCGTCAGCAAGGGCCCGGGGAGTGTCAAAGGACCCTGGCAGGCCAGCCCAGGGTGGGTGGCTCTCAGCAGGGGAAGGGCCTGCATGCAAGGAGAGTGGTAGGGGAGAGTCTGCCCACCGCGTGCCCCCAGAGATGTCCCCAGGCGGCAGGCTGGCCTAGAAAGGGGCTGGCTCGGTAGGGACGCCTGGAGGACGGTTTGGTGCCCTACGCAGGCCAAGAGCCCCGGGCATCAGGTCACTGAGGTGAGGGACAGGCGTCAGGACGAGGGCGCTGAGGTCTGTGACGGGCCGCGGCATCCCAGCCTCCTGCAGCCTGGCCAGGAGCCGCCTGGGGCCCCGTCACCTGTCAGGTGACCTGCAGTCAGGGGCCTCGGCTTCTGGACGGGCAGGTTTGTCCCGAGACGGACTCGGTCAGTGTCCAGCCCCGGGCGGGCGAGCAGGCCCAGCCGGACCGGCCACCTCTCCCGGGGAAGCGTGGCTGCGACAGCAGTAGGGCCTCCTTTGGCTGGAGGGTCCCATGGTGGCCGAAGGGTCGGCCTCACCCTGGCCCTCCCCAGGACCAGGGTGCTGAAGCCCTCGCCTCCCTAGAGCCGGGACCCTTCGCCAGTCATGCGCGGGCTTGGCATAGCTGGCCCTTCCCTCTAAACTGGAGAAGCCACGCCTGACCTCCCCCCCCCGGGGGCCCCCAGGGCCCCCGGCTGCCGCGCCGGGCACATGGCCCTGCTCTGCGGTCTGGGGTCTGCGGTCTGGGGCTCAAGGAGGGATTGGGTGGGGCAGGGACTACAGTCTGCACACAGCACCCCGGGGAAGGGCTGGCAGAGCCCAGACTCACCTCTGCAGACAAGAAAGCAGAGGCGGCGAGGTGAAGGGGTCTCTGAGGAGGCTGGGGTCCCGGCAGGAGGCAGGGCCGAGGCGGCTGCTGGGGTGACCTGATCAGGAAGCCGCAGGACGGGCGGGCGCCCAGGCTTATAACGTGCGGCCACTGCGCCGGGGGCCGGTGGGGCTGGGGGCCCGCGGGAGCTCGCGGCGGCGGGAGAAGCCACAGGCCGCAGCGGTGTGGGAGCCCACGGGCAGGGCGCTGGCTCCCCACGGCCCGGGCATGGGCTGGGCAGGGCACAGGGATCCTGACGCCTGTGGAATTGAAGGAGGTGACGGGAGAGGAGGTGACATTCGGGATGCAGGACGAGGCGGCCTGCAGGGGGCCTGGGGGAGGGGTGGTCCAGGGCTTTCCCTGCGTTAGGACCAGGACCTCAGGGAGTGTCTAGGGGCTCCCTGGGGCGACCGTGTGGGTGGACACATGCAGGTGCAGGGGCTGGCGGCCTCTCCCCGGGCCCCCCATACCCCTGGGGGACCCCGGTCACGTCCCCCAACGACTCCCGCCTCTGGAAGGAGCCTGACCCCTTGACCCAGGGCCTGGGGGAGGCTGGGCGTCACCAAGAACAGACTGTGCAGGCAGGCACCCGTGCTGATGCCTGCCAAGGCGCCCCCGCCGCCCCCTCTGAGGCCAGGCGGGTGGGCACCCCCCTCCGACCCCGGCCCAGGGCTGACCCCGCAGGCCCAGCCCGCCTTTCTCACTCACCCTGGTCCCTCCTCCCCTCCTCCAGCAAACAAACACAGGAACGTTTCCAGTGGACTTTTGGGGGTGGGGACCCGATGATAGATTTACCCCTTTTAAGGGGCATTTAATCCACCCTCCATGTCACGCTATGCCCCCTCTGTCTCCTCGGAGAACTCCATCAGCCCGACGGGAAGCCTGTACCCACAGGGACTCAGCCCACCCTGGCCCGCCGCAGACCCGCCCCCTGTGTCAGGCCCCTGCTGGCCCGGCCTTCTGGTCCAGGCAGGTGAGGGCAGTCCCAGGAGCCAGCCGCCTGGAGCAAACAGCCGGGGGAGGGATAGAGTGTCAGGGGAGGGGCCCGCCCTCCGCTCCGCCCCTCTGCCGGCCCGCCCTCCGCCCGAGGCTGGGGGGCCACGGGGCTGTGTGTGCAGGTGGCCGCCCCTCCCCAGGCCTCCTGAAGGTAGTCCGATCCCACCCCCACCGGGGCCACCCGCCGGGTTCACTGGCCACGCAAACGACCAGCCTGGCTTCCCTGGAGGCCTGGCCACCCAGGACTGGCCCGGGAGCTTCCTGCCCGAGAGGTAGGTGCTGGGCCCCGTGACCAGGGCTGCAGGGAGGGGTGGCGACCTCAAGTGCGAGAGCAGGGAGGTGCCTGGCGCCCCAGCAGGTCACAAGAGACTGCAGAGCGGGCACCCAGGACAGGCGAGCGGTCCTGGGGTGGCCAGGGGCCCTGGCCAAGCAGGACGCCAGACGGTCAGGCAGGCAGGCTGGGTGGGTGGGTACCGGGCGTACCCCCAACCCTGTCTGCTGCTGAGGGCAGGGCCAGTCTGGCCGGCTTCCCAGACCCCACCCCCGGCAGGCAGGGCCAGAGGGGCTCCCCGACTTCCTCAGATGTCTTTGGTCTGGGACGCGGGCTCCCCGCAAGCCCAGGACACCAGAGGGGCACTGCCCCAGGTCACAGCCGGGCAGCTGGCATCTGCACCCAGGCGGCCGACTCCGGGAAGGAGGGCACCTCGGGGCCGGGCCTCAGAGTTGCGTCCCTGCACACGGAGGGCTGCCCGGAGCCCAGGTGTGTGGGCAGGAGAGGCTCCCTGGCGCCCTTGCGGGAGGGCCGCTGCCAGGAGCCCAGCACAGCCGCCCAGCCCGGCGCTCCCACCCGCCCACACTGCTGCCCGCCCCCGGCGCACTTTGCCCTCACCACGTCCCGTGTGCCCTCCCTCCCTCTGCAGATGACTGACGCTCCCGGGCTCCCAGGCCACCCCCTGGCGTGGACGCCACCGGCCGGGCCTGCAGGGCCGCACATGGAGCGTACGGGAAACGGCTCGCAGGGCGCCGGGCCCCTCTTCCTCACCTCGCCGCTGGCCCGCGGCGTCTCGGGCATCTTCGTGTGGGCGGCCCTGGTGCTCACTGGCCACCAGGTGAGCCTCCCCTTGGAGCCCGCTGGGGACCCGCGCCCTGGGAGCTGCAGCCCAGCCCCAGGAGGCCTGCTCAGCCCGCAGCCTCGGGGCAGACCCGGAGGCCTGGCCGGCTGGAGGAGCAGCGCCTAGTGCTTGCCACGTGGGGGAGGGTCAGGGGACGCAGAAAGCCAGGCCGGAGGACACGGCCTCCGCCCAGCAGTGGGAAGAACTCTAGCCGGACGCCTGGTACCCCCCACACCGGGGCGCTTCGTCAGCCCGTGGGCCCGTTCGCTGAGGTCAGTGGCAGGGTCCCCTTTCACAGATGAGAAGACTGAGGCTGGGAGAGGCCAGGGGTCAGAGCGTGGCTGGAGGGGCCCAGAGCTGGAGAGCCAGGTCGCCCCAGGTGGACGCGCCGGGCCTGGCAGCGAGAGTGAGGGAGTGGCCGGGGTGAGGGTGAGAGGTGGTGCTTGCGGGCAGCTCTGGGCAGTGGGTACCAGGCATCGCAGATAGCAGAGGGTCTCGGGAGCCCAGGACCAGCCCAGAGAGGCATGAGCAGACGTGGGCGAGAGAGGGCTGGAGGCATTGGGGACCCCAAAAGAGGGGCTCCCCAGATGTGTGGGAGTTTGGCCTTCAGCTGGGGGTGCTGGGGAGCCAGAGGAGGCTGGGTCTGGGCACCAAGGGCAGAGTGGCCCCGTGGGACAGTTTGGCTGGCAGCATTGCAGGGGCTGGGCTGGTGGAGTGAGCCTGGGGCAGGGGCAGTCAGGAGACTGGCTAGTGGGGCAGCAGGTGGCCAGAGGCCTCGAGGCAGGGCCGTGGGGGCCGATGCCCCCCCCCCCACCCAGTGAGAGTCGCCCCCAGGGTGGTGCATGTCTAGGCGTGGCCTCAGATAACCAGGTCGTAAGCGGGACAGGGCAAGCGTATTAGGGTGGGCCAGGTGCAGCTGAGAGCGGCAGGAGGAGGTGGCCCCTTCCTGTTGGGGCCACCCAGGAGGCCTTCCTGGAGGAGGCAGTATTTGCCCTGTGTTTTAGCAAGCTGTCCCGGGGCATCTGGATGGTAGACAGGACAGGTGGGTGGTGCGTTGGCATCATGCGGAAGTCAGGCCTTCTTCCTGGTGGCAGCATGGCTTTAGGTTCCCAGGCAGCTGTGCTTTGTGGGACGAGGAGCACCGGGGTGGGGGATGGGCACCCAGCGTCCTGGGTCCAGGCTGTCCCAGTTCCAGCCACAGTCTGGGCCTTGGCTTGGCCCTCGGTCCAGCCCTGACCTTCTGTGATTCTGGGAGCGTGTGTTTGGAGCCGTGTCCCGGGGCCCCACGGCCTGGGCAGGGCTAACGGAGACCCCGTGGGCGGCACTTCCCCACCCCCTGTCCTCCCCCCACCCCGACAGGGAGTCCCTCACTCTCCACCCAGGGGGACAGAGAGCGACTCGACCCTCACTTTAAAGACGGGGCATTGAGGCCCGAGAGGACAGCAGCTTGGCGAGGCCCGCAGCGGGCAGCGCCTGCCCAGGGGCCCGAGTCTGTCTCCCGATAGCTGGTCAGGCCGTGCCCTTCCCACTGCACCCACTGGGGAGGGAGCGGCTGATAAGGAGCCTGACTGACGCAAGCCTGCCCCCACCACCCCGGGCTGTGCCCCCAGAGGCTGGGCTTCTGCGCTCAGCCTGCCTTCGGCCTGCCCCTCCCCCCTCCCTCATGGCGATTCCTCCGGGAAGCCTCCCGGGGTGCTGGGGGCCACGGCCAGCTACCTGTTTGCCTGGCTCCCTGTGCTTCTTCCCCCCACTGCGTTTTCATGTCCTTGTAGAAAACGAGGAAGATGTGGGAAGGTCACAGACGATCACGGGGACCACCCATCTGTCCCTCTCGTCCAGGGACGTCTCCCCCGTCATCTCTGCCCGGCTCTGGCACACACCTGGGTCCTACTTGGCTTGCTGTCCTGTCGCGTTCTCTCGGAGCAGCTCCCCAGGCTGGTGCCTGGGGCTGAGGGTCGCCCTCTGCTTGGCATCACAGTCACGGGCCCACCACCAGGCTCGGTCTCCTGTGTCCCTACGATGAACGTCTTTGAACATGAATCCTGTCTTTGTTTCTGGATAAATCTGTTCTGTGGGCTAAGTCCCTAGGAGGGGTCAGAGGCATCAGCCATTCTAACGACCCCATGTCCCAGTGCCACACTGCTCCCAGGCCAGCGTACATGCCCACCCCCGAGATGAATGAATGAACGAGCCCGTGACCAAATGCACATTCCCAGTGCGCAGCGTCCGCTCAGGGGAGGCTGGCTCTGCTTCCTCCCACTGGCTGGGGGGCCGGGGGCGGCGGGCAGCGTGCCCCAGGCCTGCCCTCTCCGCCCGCCCAGATCTACCTGCACCTGCGTGCCTACACGGTGCCCAACGAGCAGCGGTACATCATCCGCCTGCTGCTAGTCGTCCCCGTCTACGCCTTCGACTCCTGGCTCAGCCTCCTCCTCCTGGGGGCCCAGCAGCACTACGTCTACTTAGACTCCGTGCGGGATTGCTACGAAGGTGAGTGCCGCCGGCTCTCCAGGGCCCGCGGAGCGAGTGAGCGGCTCCCGGGGGCTTGCACAGCCCCCGCCAGCCTGAATCCGGCTTAGCGAGGGCCCTGCCGGATGGCCAGATCAAGGGTGCCAAGGAGACTCCCGAGGTCCCAAGGTGGGGGTGGGGCTGCAGCTGGGCCTGCCTGGAGCCTGGGAGGGGTCATGGACCGGGGTGGGAGCGTCTGAGGCGCAGGGGCTGCTGTGGGCCCCACGGCCCCCCACCCCGGGGATGTCCCAGGGCGGGCGGCAGCCCCGTGAGGGGTGAGTCTGTGTGTCCCCGGCAGGGGCCGCCCAGGAGCTCTGCGGGGCCGGCCGGCCTCGTGGGCTGCCCAGGCTCACTGCCCACACCCGGCTCTGCAGCCTTTGTCATTTACAGCTTCCTGAGCCTCTGCTTCCAGTACCTGGGGGGCGAGAGCGCCATCATGGCTGAGATCCGGGGAAAGCCCATCCGGTAAGCATCTGCCCAGAGCCCGTGGGTCCTCCACACCCCGGTGGGCAGCCAGGCCACTCTGGGGGTGTCCTCCGGGGACACGCCTCAGGGACTCCTGCACCCCAGGACCAGCTGCTTCCACGGCACCTGCTGCCTTCAGGGCATGACCTACTCCATTGGCTTTCTGCGCTTCTGCAAGCAGGTGAGTGCCTGGGCCCCCCGGCCAGTCCCCCACGGCCCCTGCGCGCCCAGCATGCTGGGCTGGCTCCTCACCAGCGGCCCCCAGCCACCATCCTCAGCCCCTCCCCGACCCCCAGGCCACGCTGCAGTTCTGCATTGTGAAGCCCATCATGGCCTTGGTCACCATCGTCCTGCAGGCATTCGGCAAATACCACGACGGGGACTTCAAGTGAGGCCTGGCTGGCGTGCGGGAGGGGCGGGGGGCACCCTCGGGGGGCAGGGGCGGGAGGCAGGGCTCAGCGCAGGGGAAAGGGCCGGGGGCAAGGCTGTGGCAAACAGACCCTTGTCACAGGTGAGCCCTGGGAACCCCAGGGCTTCGCGGCCCGACAGCACAGCCCCCAGACAGTGAGGATGGATTTAAGGGCACCCGGGGAGCCGAGCTCCGCCCTTGCACACGCCCCTGGGCCAGGCCCACAGGCACGTCTCACACACATGCACACTCCTGCTCACATGTGCAGACACATGCTCGCACAGGGGAGTGCACACATGCGTGTGCACACATAAAGCTCACGTATGCATGCTCACACGGTCACATGCACACCAACACCCGCACACGGCGTGGGTCCACCTTGCGCAGGGCTGTGCCCGTGGCAGGAAGGTGGAGAGGGGCAGCGGGGCCCCTGCCTGGAGGGGGCGGGATCTGAAGACCAGCGCCCGCAGCTCCTCAGCCGCCCCGCCTGGGTGCCCCGTGCGGCCCTGGAGGGGGGCCCGGGTCTGAGTCTCTGCGGTGCCCAGGCTGGGGGCTCAGGCCACTGGCGCAGCAGGTGGGGCGGGGCGGGCACAGGGCCGTGGCCGCCCTGATGGGCTCCCGCCCTGGCCCCCAGCGTCCGCAGCGGCTACCTGTACGTCACCCTTGTCTACAACGCCTCAGTCAGCCTGGCGCTCTACGCCCTGTTCCTCTTCTACTCCGCCACCAGCGAGCTGCTGCGACCCTTTGAGCCTGTGCTCAAGTTCCTCACCATCAAGGCCGTCATCTTCCTCTCTTTCTGGCAGGGTGGGTGGACAAGGCCCCGGGTGCCCTCAGGCCCAGCCCCACCCCCAGCTGCGGCTGCTGTCAGTGGGCAGCCCTCTCAGCAGGGGAGACAGCGAGGACCCCCCGGGAGGTGGGGCCTGATGTGGGGAGACAGGACGCCCAGAGGGGTGCAGGAGCCCCGCGCCCACCAGCCCCTGGGCACTCCTGGCCCCCACTTCTCAGAGGGCAGTGAGCAGCTGGGGCCGGGGGAGAGCAAGACAGGCCCTCGGGGGATTCTCGATGCCCGCTGTGCCAAGGACCCCACACTGGAGGCGCCCAGCCCCCCTGAACTGAGCTCAGACCCTGCAGACCCCCCCCCCCAAGCTCACGCGGCCTCAGCAGGGGGGTGGTCTTGGCTGGGGTCAGCTCCCGTCCAGCCTCCTGTCCGGCGCAACTGACTGAGCGGCCGGCACCACCCCCAGGGCTGCTGCTGGCCATCCTGGAGAGGTGTGGGGTCATCCCCGAGGTCCAGGTCATCGACGGGAACACGGTGGGGGCCGGCACGGTGGCCGCCGGGTACCAGAACTTCATCATCTGCATCGAGATGCTCTTTGCTTCCATCGCCCTGCGCTACGCCTTCACCTGCCAGGTGTACTCGGAGAAGAAAGACCACTCTCCAGGTATGCAGGACCGCAGCCCCAGGCTGTGGAGCCCCTGGACCGTCTTGAGGGCAGGGGTGCTGAGGGGGGCCCGAGCAGCCCCCTGAACCATGCCTGTGTTCCCCATCTCACCCTGGTGGGCAGGGAGATGGCCCCAAGGAGGGCCCGAGCCCTCGACAGGAGCCTCACCTGCTCATGGTCCAGGGGAGGAGACCAGAGCCAGGATGAGCTGAGTGAGCTGGCGGGACCTGGCGTTTGGGCCTAGGGTCCCTCCTGTCCCCCAGGCCTGGGGGGGTACCCGCCAGCACTCCCAGGTGCCCAGACAGGCCTGGCAGGACAGTCGGGGGGCTGGCTGGCACTGGCGCCCCTAGAGAAAGGCCCGTGTGGGTAGGGATGGGCCTCGGCCTGGACTGGTCAGCCTGGAGTGGTGAGGAGGTGGAGATAAGGTGGGGGCCCCAGGGTGGAGATAAGGTGGGGGGCCAACCCAAGGTGGCCTCCCGCCATTGGCCCTGGCAGAGGGTCTGGGCTGGGAGCGCCCCAGGGCTGGGCCAAGATTCAGGGGTTCTGGAGTCACCCCCTACTGGCCGAGCCAGGACCTGGACATGAAGAAAGGCCTCGGCCCTGGGCAGCCCGCAGTCTGGCAGGGAGGAAGCCGGGTCCTGGGGGCGGGGTGCATGAGGGGCGGGGTGGTGTATGCCCAGGGAGCACCCAGCCCACCCGCCGCCCGCCCCCAGCCCCCTCAGCGCCCATGCAGAGCATCTCCAGTGGCCTCAAGGAGACCATGAGCCCGCAGGACATCGTGCAGGACGCCATCCACAACTTCTCACCCGCCTACCAGCAGTACACACAGCAGGCCACACAGGAGGCCGCCCGGCCGGCCCAGGGCAGGGCGCCATCGCCCTGCACGCCCCCCCACGGCCCGGATGGCGGCCCCGGTGGGGGCAGGAAGGGCCGCAACATGGAGAAGAGGATGTTGATACCCGCGGAGGAGCTGTAGGGGGCCCGCGGTCAGCGGCCACCCAGAAAGGACAGGGCGCCCCGCCCACTGACCATCTTGCCAAAGGTCAGGCCTCTCCCGGGAGCTTCCTGCCCACCCACCTGCGGCTTGTGGAGTGGGTCACCTGGCAGTCCTGCCAGGCGCCCAGGGGCTGCACCCTCACTTGGGTGGGCCCGCAGCCCCAGAAGAGGGCACTCGCGCCCCCCAGATGGCCCCAGGGACCTGCCGGGCTCCCCTGGCCGTCAGCTCAGGCGGCCTCCCTGCACGGACAGACCCCAGGCGGGGCAGCAATGGGGAAGGACGCTGGGCGGCCCCGAGCTGGGGGCCGCACAGGCAGGAGGGCTCCACCCGGGCTGTGGGAGGCGGGGCGGCCCATGGAGGGGGGTGTGCTGGCCGTGGCCTGGGGGAGGGGCAGGGCCCCCAGTGGAGGGTACGGGATCTCCTGGTGACCTGCACTTATTTATACATAAACAGCCGAGTTTTCTCGTGCCTCCAGCAGCCTGTGTCCCTGCAGGGTCAGCGCTCTGACGGACGGATCGCGGGGTTGGGGGGACAGTCTGTGTGCTGCGGGGAGGGTCTTGTCCACCGCGGGGCGGCCGGCCACAGTCACAGCTCCAAGCAGGCGGGCGAGGGGCTTGGACCTGAGATGGGGTGGCCTGCCCCTCGCGGGCTCTGATATCCAGAGCCTCCGCTCTCCCGGTTCGAGGCCCTGTGCCTCCCCGCCCGGGATGGGTTCATGAGGCTGGGTGTGCAGAACCCAGAGGCCAAGGAGGGGACTGGTCCCTGGAGCCGCCTCCTTGGCCTCTCCCCTTCCCGTGCCAGGCTGGCGCGCGGGGGAGGCCTGGGACCTGGGAGGGGGGACAGAAGCGGGGCAAGTGAGGGTGGGCCCCAGGCGTCAGGGGTCAGAACGTGGGGAGGGGCGGCAGCCGCCCAGGAGGCTGAGTCGGTCCAGTGTGTCTGGGGGAAGGAGAAGGGCGGGGGCCATGGCCCGGCTGGGTGGGCAGGAAGGCCCGGGCACCACCCAGCCGCGACACCCCCACGCCTCCTGGTCGCTGGCTCCCACGTCACCAGGGACAAAGGGAAGGGCCGAGGGGCTCGGAGAGGATCAGCCAGGCAGGAACGGCCTGCGGTGTCCGGGCCAGAGCGGGTCACCCCTGGACCTGGGGACGTGGGGCTCAAGGCCAGCAGCCTCTCCCAGGGCCCAGCCCGCCTGCCTGATAAGATAGGCCGGCCTCCTCCCTGCCGCCCCCTGGGAAGTCCCCACCTGCCTTATCGCCCTCTGCGGCTGTCAGACCCAGCTCGGGGAGGCCCCTCGTCTGTCAGCTGCTCTGGGAGCAGCCACAGGGCTCCCCAGAGACCTGCCGGCCCAGGAGGGAGGTTTTCTGGAGGCCGTAGGACAGGGGCCTGGTGCCCAGGCTCTGTGGCGAGCCGGGGGCGGGGCAGCCCGGAGGCCCTTGTCCGCAGGGACCTCCTTGCGGCTTGAGTCGTCCACAGCTGTGCACCCGGGGAGCCTGTGGGCCAGGCCCCCTCCCGGAGCCCCCAAGGGTGATGGGGTCCTGGTGGTGGGGGCGCTCGGGAGCCCGTGGGCCAGGCCTCCTCCCGGAGGCCCCAAGGGTGATGGGGTCCTGGTGGCGGGGGCGCTCGGGGAGCCCGTGGGCCAGGCCTCCTCCCGGAGCCCCCAAGGGTGGTGGGGTCCTGGTGGCAGGGGCGCTCGGGAGCCCGTGGGCCAGGCCTCCTCCCGGAGGCCCCAAGGGTGGTGGGGTCCTGGTGGCGGGGGCGCTCGGGAGTCCGTGGGCCAGGCCTCCTCCCGGAGCCCCCAAGGGTGGTGGGGTCCTGGTGGCGGGGGCGCTCGGGGAGCCCGTGGGCCAGGCCTCCTCCCGGAGGCCCCAAGGGTGATGGGGTCCTGGTGGTGGGGGCGCTCGGGAGCCCGTGGACCAGGCCTCCTCCCGGAGCCCCCAAGGGTGGTGGGGTCCTGGCGGTGGGGCGCTCGGGGAGCACCCGCTGTGTGTCACACACACAGACACACACACACACACACCTCACAAAGGCTCAGGGAGGTTGAGCCACTTGCCTGAGGTCACAGAGCCGGGAAGCAGGGGGGCGGCTCACTCCGGTTCTGCCCCGTAGCCCCTCGCCTGCGGCCAGGCCCTCCTGACCTGACAAAGGGAGAGGATGCCTGGCTCCATGCCTCCCCTGCCCACACCCACGGCTGCTGCCTGCCCTGATCTCCGGGCCCGTCCTGCAGGTGCTGAGAAGCAGCAGGCCGGGGGGTGGGGGGGGGGTCCAGCCTCGCTGAGAAGGCCGTGGGGAGCTGAGCGCACCTGTACCCACACCTGACTCCACGGAAGGGCGCTCAGGGCGCACGCGGGAAGGAGCCGGCGGAGGCCACGCGGAGGCCGGGCGTGGACTCGCGCGAAGCGGCTGGCACTAAAGCAGAATCCCTGGGTTACCAGGTGCCGCCTGGGTCAGCTCAGGCAGGGGTGGGCGAGAGGGCCGCCAGCGGTCAGAAACGCCGATGAGCAGCTCTCCTGCAAGCCTGACTCTCTCCAGAGGCCGAGTGCTGACCTGCCTGTCCCTCCGCGGGTCCGTGGGGGCGCGGAGGGGGCAGCATCTGAGGACGACGGGCACCCCACCCCAGCATACCCAGACTGGCCGGGCCCCGGCACTGGCTTTCAGAGGAGCCTGCCTCCTTGCTTTCCCCCACACCCCGGGCAGACCCCAGCTCTGCCGCCTCCTGTGGGCCCACTCGAGCCCCAGCCAAAACAGCTGAGCGGGCGTCTGCGACGGGGTCTCCCGGTCAGGGCAGTGTGGTCCTGGGGAGCACACCCCCGGCCGCCTGGCCCCGCCCCACGCAGCCCGGCCCCGGGGGCGTGGTCACGGCTATGTGGGGCACGTGCAGCGCGCCGACAGCCCCCTCGGGCGGGGGAAGGGCAGACGGCTGGCCCCGAGCGGTACGACGACGTGAAACCAGAAAACTCTTTATTGAAAGGTACAAAAGCGTCACAGCAGAGATGTACAGCAATAAATTAGGTGTGGCCGGCCGGGTGGGCCGCTTCGCACCTCGGGGCCACAACATAGGGTCTCTTCTCAA
This sequence comes from Cervus canadensis, assembly GCF_019320065.1. Taxonomy (NCBI): domain Eukaryota; kingdom Metazoa; phylum Chordata; class Mammalia; order Artiodactyla; family Cervidae; genus Cervus; species Cervus canadensis. The sequence goes on from NC_057417.1 coordinate 34,793,453, forward strand.
TAATTTATATCATGATAAAAGCAGCACAAAAATAAATATTGAAATGAAACTGCTGAGTGGCCGGAGGTGTGGGAGACGGGTGTGGAGCTGACGCGCAGGGCCCTGTCGCCCGGGAACAGGGGGACGGGGCTGTCTTCTTAAATAAAAAAAACCCATATATTAAAACTGTGACAATGAAACTCCAGCGCTCTGGAAGGAGGAGGGGGCACACGGGTCTCCCAGGCCTGGTCGGAGGCCCGAGGGCAGCACTGGGCGGTGGGCGGCCGACTTGAGAGGCCAGGCGTGGGAGGGGGTCTCCCCCACCCGCACTACCAGGGAGCTCTGCTCTATAGAGATTTACAGTATCAAATAGGAAGAAAAGGTACGAAAATCTGCACGATAAAATGTGTATAATTTTTTATATATATATACTTTTCTCTCTTTTAAATATCCCCATGGTCCTTATTGATATCCAATGTGGATTACCTACCATGGCTATGGTATGGACAGCTTCTCTACACGCCCGCCTGGCTCTGAAGGGACCCAGACGTCCCCGAGGCTGCGCCTCCCCCCAGACAGGGGGACGCTTTCCATCTGCAGCCCTTGGGGCCCTCTGCCCTTCCCACACGCCACCTCCTCCTCCCAGGTGGGCTAACGGTGGGAAGCAAGCCGAGGAGCCAGAGCTGCAGCTCAGGGCTTCCGGCCTGCGGGGGGGTTGGGGCTCACCGCCCACCCACCACCCGCCTCTCAGCCCAGCCCTTTCCCAAGAAGGGCAGGAAGGGGCGGCCAAGCCTGGCCACGCTCAGGGAAGGGACACCCAGCAAAGGCCACCGGATCATCAGCGGCTCTGAGTGCCAAGAAGGAAGAGTGGATGAAGGTTCCAGGCAACGATTGAGCACCAAGGTGACAGAGTCCCATGTCCTCTGCTGGCCGACCATCCGAGTGCCCCGGGAGGCAGGTCCTTGCGGCCTCCCCAGCCCAGCGCCCACCCCACCCCCATCCTCACCTTCCCCCACCATCAACACTCCTCGTCCTCCAACCCACCCTCCTCCCTGCTTTCCATCTCATCCAGCAGGACCTCGGCTACTGCCAACTTCACACCTGCTCCCCACAGAATGTGCCCCCCCCCCCCGCCTGCCCCCAGGGCTCCCCTCTCCTGGCCAGGCGGCTGCTGCTCCTCGCTGGGGACCGCCCCTGGGTCACCCGACAGGGAGAGGAAACCCAAAGCTTGCACGTGCCCCAGGAACAAGCCGCTCCCGCTCCCGGAGGCCCCCAGAGCGGCTGGCGCCCGGCAGGACGGCAGGTACACATGTGCGCATGTTCACACGCACAGGTGTGTGCAGGCTGGCACACCCTGGCGCACGCGCTCAGCCCTTCCTCCGCCCACTCAGGGGGTCTGGGCCACTGGCCAAGGCTGCAGCAGGGTCACAGTGTTTGGACCCCGCAGGGGGCGGTTCCTCCCGGGCGCCCAGGCGCAGTTGGCGTGTTGAAGGGGTGCTGGCCCGTGCGGGGTGTGGACACGCTGCCGCGTGCAGACGAGCAGCTCGAGGGAGGGGTGGAAGACGTCTGGGCTGGGGGCCTCCTGAGAGCCTTCGTCCACACACCCTGCCCCTGCCGGCGCCAGACAGAGAACCCGGGAGGCAGCCGGAAGCGGGAGACGGCCCGGAGTGGGCGGCGGAGCCCGGGGCAGGCGGGGCGTGCGGTGCGCGTGCGCGTGCGAGTGTGCAGGGCGGGCGGCGCGCGGAACGCCCTCTGTTCCCGCCTGCCGGCCCACAGGAGTTCACAGGGTCCACTCTCCGCGGGACCGCGCCCCTCGGCCGGGCGGGCACTAAGAGGCGGCCGAGAAGGGCACGGAGGCGGAGGCGGCCATCTCGGCGGACTTGACGATGGTGATGACGCTGGTGGTGGCCACCTTGGTGGGCGTGACAGGGCCGCGGGCCACGGTGCGGGCGAAGGTCTGCAGCGCCTCGTACTTGGAGCGCAGGGCGTCCAGCTCGAGCCGCATGCTGCTGTTCTCGCGGGCTAGCTTCTCCACCTCCTGCTGCAGCTCCACACGCTGGCGCTCCAGCTCCTCCTTCTGCGTCACGCGCTTGATGCGGCAGCTGGCCGCGTAGCCGCGGTTCTTGAGAGTGCGGCGCCGCTGCTTCAGGCGCACCACCTCCTCGCGCGTGAGGCCCCGCAGGTGCTGGTTCAGCTCCCGCACCGACATGGACACCAGCTCATCGTCGCTGAGCGCTGCGGCGTTCTCGCCCGCCTCCTTCTTGACCTGCGGGGCCGCGGTGCGGGGTCAGCTCCGGGGGCCAGTACTCGGGCTGTGAGTGGTGCAAGGGGCCGAGCCCCTCTGCCCCCCAGGCTGCCCCCCCACCGGGCACGGGATGGGCACCACGGCCTCACCGGGCGTCGGGCACATACCATGCGGGGCGCAGGGCATCCCGAGGGGGCCGTTGGCTACGGCCTGCTGTGAGCCGGCTATCTCAACCCTGCGAGGCCCACCCAGCTATGCTGCCCTCTGGGGACCTCCAGTACCTGGTGCAGGCTGCTGGGCTCGTTAGCCCAGCCCTGCCCTGCCTGCCCCTCGGGTCCACGGGGTGTCCCCAAGGCCACCTTGACCCAGCAGGGGCCTGGAGGTCTGCAGGCCACACACACACACACACACACACAGACACACACACACACACAGACACACACACACAGACACACACACACACGGAGAACCAACTCCCGCCAGCCCCAGGGGGCTCTGCAGGACCAGAGGCCGCGCTGCCCACATCCAGGTGCTGGGCTGATGAGCACATCCCTGCCGGCAGGCACCCACCCCTCTACCCCAATGTCTCCTGAGGCCGCAGCCCTGACTTTTCCCGCTTCCCTCAGGTACTTCCTCTGGCCCGCGGCCCCCTCCCCACCTTGCTGACTGGCGCCCTTCCGCACACGCCAGGGCGGTCCCGGGGCAGAGAAGGGGCTGCGCCCACCCTCCCTTACCTTCAACGCCTTGTTCGCTTTGGGATTAGTCGTCATAACCTGGGCACAGTCACCCGGACAGAACCACCTGGAAATGGTAGCTGGAAATCAGAGAGACGAGTGCAGTCAGTTTCTGGCAGGGGCCGGGGGGACAGGCCGCCGTCACAAGTGACCCGCGTGGGGACGGCCCCCTGCAGGGGCACCAGGGAGGCTCTGCTCCCCAGTCCGCACCATCCGGTCACAGCGCCCTGAAAGCAAGGGCATCCCGGCGGGCCTGAGCCTCTGCCGAGGGCGGAGGGCATGCCGGGTCACGCCCTCCAGTCCAGCATCCACGCTCGGGGCGGCCTGGACGCACCTCGTCTGGGGTCCAGCAGTCACATGGCTGTCGCGCCCGCAGGGCCCCGGCCACGAGTGCCAGTGCCAAGGGCCGGCACCAGGCAGGAGCCGTGGCTGCTCCCTGCCCTGAGCTGGACGGCGGCACCGGGGCAGCGCGTGGGATGCCTCGCCCAGGGCTCCACGTGTGCGGCAGCAGAGTCCCTTCCCGGGAGGCCACATCTCAGCCGAAAAGCACGCCAGCCCCAGGGACGCGCCCGCCCTGGCAGGACCCTGTCGCCCTGGGCCCACCTGGCCCCCGACAGGAAGGCCCCCTTTGGGGAACTGCAGCCTTGCTGAGCTCGCCCTCACCCTCCCCGCAAGACCTACCTCCTCCAAGGGCACTGCAGCGGTGACATCACCCCCTCCACTGAGGCTGCCCCACAGCCATGACCCGAGGCCCAGAGGGTGGGTGGGGGCTCCCGACACGGGCCAGCCCCGGACTGGGGGAGCGGGAGTCGCTGCCTCCAGCGCCCACCGACCGTCTGGCGGGAGCTGTCCCCGCCGCCCGCCACCCGCCAGCCGCCAGCCCCCACCGCCCGCCCTTCTCATTTTCGCGTCTGCATTGTGTCACACATTCTAATCATTCATGAAAAAGCCAGCCAAAGCATCCCAAGCATGATTCCCCTCTGATAGTTGCCATGGCAACCTTGGGACGTAGCCAGCCCCTGATGGTCGCCATGGAAACGGAGAAGCCCACAGCAACAACGGCTCTGGGCAGGCCGCACTGACAGCACAGTGCGGGGCCCTTGTGGGCAAGCGGCCCCCAGGCCTGCAGCCGGGCAAGGCGCGCGGAAGACCCGGCCCCAACGCGCGCACGGGCCTCGGGCTCACGGGCACCCCGAGGGGAGCTGAGCAGACAGAGATGCCGAGGAGGCTCTGGGGGCGGACACGGAGGCTCAGCAGGGGCCCCGTCTCCAGGTGAGGGAGACGCGCTGGGCCGCCTTCCCCTGGAGCCCCGAGACCCTCACGGTGGCACCGCCGGCACCCCCAGGCCCCGGCCCCGCCTCTGGCAGCCCGTCCACCCTTCAGCACCAGAGGATCTCAGCACCCCGGCCTGTGCCCCGTCTGCTCTCCCAGCCCTGGGGGGGCAGGCCCTCGTGGGCTTGCGCATGTGCCCACCGCGGCCCCAGCAGGCGGTGAGAGCTGCAGCCTGACTGCGGCTTGACCCCTGGGTACCCAGGACGCCCTCTGGGCCACCCTTCCCCGGCTCGGGGGTCAGTCTGGGCCTGGAGAAGCCACTGGGAGGGCCGGCGGGCCGGGCGGCTGAGAGGCCATGAGAAACTTCTCCATGCTGAGCGAGGAGGGGCCGCTATCATTCCAGCCCGCTCCCAGCACGCCAGGGCATAGCTGGGCGGTGAGTCACCAGCTGTTTACAGAGCCGGGCTCACATTCCCACAGGCGGAGGCCCCGCCCACCCCCGGTGGGAAAAGGAAGGGCAGGGGGCCTGCGCTGGACCAAGCAGACCCTCAGGGACCTGCCAGCCTGGCCGGGACTCCAGCGCCTTCCCAGGGATGCCTCCCCTGGGGACCTGCCCACCGTGATGTCACCCGGCAGGGCACCCAGGGCCCAGGACCCCCGTCCACCGGGTCAAGTCTGCTGGGGCAGACCCCAGGCCCCACGTCTGCCCGCGCCGAGCCCACCGGGTCCGCCTGGCCTCCGGGCCCAGGCCCAGGGCGAGGAGCCTTGGCAGAGACGGGGGAGTGCAGCCTGGCTGGGGTTCCCCCGGGGCCTGACCTCAGGGGGCTTTACCCAGTCCTTAGGGCCCCACTCGAACAGACGGAGCCAAGGGGCTGGATCCCAGCCTCTGAGACAAGCTGGGGGTGACAGACCCTCTCCTCTCTGTGGCTCTTGGTTTTCTCTTCTGAAAAATGTGGGGCTCGGAACCAAGGGCCCAGTGCCAAACCTCTTCAGCTGGGCCACTCTGGTGACACCGGGAGATACACCCTGACCCTGGGCGCTCACCCCAGGGTCTGCACAAGGACCCCCACCCCAGGGGAAAGGGGGGTGAGCCCCAGGCAAGCAGACGCCGGCCGGCCCTGCCCACTGTCACGACCCCCACAGACCCGGGTGCGTCAGCGCTCGGCTTCCACCTGCTGAGGGCCCGGGGCTCACGACGAAGTCAGGCTGTGGGTCGGCAGGCCGAGAGCCCTCCCGTGGACTCAGTGTGGGGACGGCAGCGGCAGGCTACTCACCTCTCCCCAAAACACCTGAAACACCCCCAGACCGACCTGATGTCACTTCAGGCTTCAGAAAACAACAACATGCTTTTGGAAAGAGGTTCAGAGAAGGGTTTTGCAGGTGTGAACTAGAGTCTGTAGGACAGCTGACTGGGGAAGAGCCGCCCTGAAAGAGTGTTTGTGACCCCTGCAGCCGTGCGGGCCAGCGGAGCTCACAGGCGGGGACCCAGCAGGGGGAGACGGTGGCCAGGGGCGGGCAGGGCGCGCAGGGCCAGCGCTGCTGCGTCGGAGCCTGGACCCTCCACAGACCTTCCCGACAGCCTGGCCAGCGGCTCGTCATGGCGGCATCACCCACGAAGCCAGACCGGCAGGCTGGGACCCCAGATGGGGCTGCCTCAGCTCCCTCTCCCGCCCCAAGGAGCCGCTGGTCCAGCGCAGACAGCCAGCACCTCTCCTAGGAACACCTCCCAGCCAGCCGTTGGCTAAGACGCTGCTTTTCAACCCAAAGCCAGAAACTCCATTCCGATGTCCAGCTGAACATGAAACAGGGCGTCCCCTGTAGGGAAGGGGCACCCAGCAGCCTAGACGGAGGCAACCCCGGGGACCACACGGTCTGCAGTAAATTCGGGAGCAGCCCTCCCCTTCTGGGCCCGTGAGAAACAGGGCAGGGTAGGGAGCCCGGGTCTGACAGCGCAGGACGGCCCTTCCAGGAGGCAGGTGAGCTCGGGCCAGGCTCTCTGCCTGCCCTCCTTCTCACTTGTCCCTGCCGCGGCTGAGATCTGGCTCCTGGGGTGACGCATGGCCTGGCCGGCCCCTGCGTGCTCCAGCCCTCCCTGGGCCCCGGCCCAGGGAACCCGCTCTTCATAAGCGCAGCCAGTGGTCAACGGGAGCGCGACCCACCTGGGCAGCCCTGGGCTTAGATTCCCCAGGAGCAAAGGGGGCCTCGAGAGGCTCAGACTCTCATCAGACTGCACGACCAGTCTGCATGCCAAGGTCGTGAGCCCGGGCAGGAGAAGCCAAGTCAACGTTGAGCAGGGCAGGCTCCCGACGCCTGCGCCGCTCAACCCAAGAGAGGGGGACGGAGCGGACCTTCCACTCCCAGGCCTCGGGGGCATCTGAGGGGAGGGGACAGGTCACCGTCACGGCAGCCCAGAGTGAACCCCAAAGCCTGAACCACCATGCCTGCTGCCTCTGCTCTGGGGACCGGGGCCTCCTCTTGAGAGACCCCCGGCCAACTGCCCCTCGGGCTGGCCCCACGGCAGGTGCCTATCTCCCAGACAAGCACCCGTCTGCTCATCCGTCCTAGAAAGGAGCCAGCAGAGGTAGGTCCCAGAACCCGGAGGGCGCCCACCACCTGTGCCAGCTCCCTGAGATGGGGTGTGTCCCACCGCGCACTGCTGGCCACCCCACCGGCCCGGCCCACACCCAGCCTGCAGGCTGGCCCTGGCTGGCCGCCCTCCGGCAAGACGTGACTGTCTGCCTGGCCTGGAGGACGTCTGGTCACCTTGCCTTTGCAGCCTGAGGAAGCTGTGTCATCCTGGCCACGTCCAGAGGTGACTCAGGCGGCCGCCGGGCTGACAGCAGGCTGAACGCTGCCCCACCCCCACCACCCAGCTTCAGGCAGGGCCCCTGCTCCCCTGGATCCCCCGCCGCGGGGGGTTCTGCTCTCCCCCAGCCCAGCAGGGCCGACCAGGGCTCCGACCAGCCCCACCTCTCTGTCCAGCCAGGAATACGATAGCTGTGGAGCACCCCAGCCTGCACCGTCCTAGAGACGTCCCCTCTTGCACCACGCTCCTCCTGGGTCTCCAGCTTGGGTGGCGGCCCCAGGCCTCCCCTCCCCTCTGCGCCCACCTGCTGGCTTGGCCCGCATATGCTGTGATGCTGCAGCCCTTCAGCACCGCCTGGGCATGGGCCCCCGAGTCTGGTCTGGATTCCCATCCCAGTGCCTCAAACTCAGCCCCCACAAGCAGGCAGGGGGAGTCCCTCCTGAAGCCGCCACTCCCAGGGCCACCTGGTGCCATGCCAGGCCTCCCCCATGAGCTTCCTGAAGCCCCCGCCCATCTGTGCCAGGGACCCTCCCGCTTCCGAGCGCCTGTCCCTCCGCCATTGCCCCCTTCCTTCCCTCGATTCACGTGCAGGAGGTGGGCGCCCCCCTCCTGAACACGCAGCCAGGGCAGTGCCCGGATGGATGGCAGGGGCACCCTCACCTGCCTGCGCCCCACGACTCCTGGCAAGTGGAAGGTCTGCTGCATGAGCAGGTGCCAGCGCCTGCGTGAGGGGGGGGCTGGGGCAGCTTCCACCCCGTCTCCTCTCCGCCCCTCTGCCCAGGGCACCCAGGTGGGCAGTGAGGAAAGGCAGGCAGTGCGAGTGGGGCTGTTTCCTCAGCGAGAACCTGTAGACTGTTCTGTAGACTAAGACCCCGCAGGTTCATCTCTACCTGCTCTAAAATCCTACGATTGTGAGATGACACTCTCAATTTCCTGAAACTGTAAGAAAGAGGAAACATGACGAGTCTGTGACTTATAAAAAGCAAAAGTAAATACCGGAGCAATGCATCTTCCATCAGCTGAGAACAGGGAGGTGGGGAGCAGGGTGGAGAGTGAGTCACTGTTTACTGCCCCGAGGAGCAGCCACGCAGAGGACTGTCCCCACTGGCTGGGGCTCCATTTCCCGTGCGGACTGGACCTGCTGCCCAGAAAGTCCATCCAGAAACCTTTAGACTCAGGAACAGCCAGGACACAGGCAGGAATCCGAGGTTCCCTGAGACTGTAAACAACTCTCCAGCTACGGCAGAGCCTGAGGGTGAAAGCACGCACCGCAGTAGACAAAGAATGGTCCGGAAAACGACCTCGCTTGGCAGCAGCCTCAGCCCTCAGCCGCAGGGCTGGAGAAAGGGCTGGAACGCAGCAAGCCCTGGAGCCGACTTCCCCAGTAGCCGCGATTCAACTCCCATTTTTAGCAACTACCTTGAAAGTGAGCGATGCTGAACTTGGAAGCTGTCCCTTAAAGGCCAGCCCTGCTCAAGCACGAGACGCAAACGCGCTCGGGCGAGAAGCCTCGCTTGTGGTTCTGAATTAATAAATGTTTTATTCTGGAATACCGAGAGGTCCAGCTTAAAGTTGTAAGAGCAGACACCCTCTACCGAGCTCAAACATCCCTACTGGACCCAGGGAGGGAAGTTCTCGGATAGGAGGCAACCATCCACAATGCAACAAGTTGCAGGTGTGCCCCTACCCACCTGCACAGCCCACCTTCAGTGTTCCAGGCCCTCCCACCTGCTTAAAGAAATGCTTTTTTAAAAAGGGTCACCCCCCTCCCCCAACCCCCAGCCAGCAAAGACATCAGGCTTGGGGACTGGGCTTCAGAGATGGCAGCCAAGGCATTCGGCAACACTTCATTAAGACTCCTGTGTAGCAACCCCTGTGCTGGCAAAACCTGGCCGATGCCAACAGAGGGGCGAGGGGACGGCAATGGGCAGCCAGGCCACACTGCCCGGAAGCCACCGATCTGTCACCATGGGACCTCCAGAGAACAGACACCTGGCAAGGGGGGGCTGAGTGGCAGCCAACTCTGAATGAACTGTCAGGGGGAGGATCTCACTTCTCTAGGCTACCCTACCGTGGGGAAGGTAAACAAGAGCGTAATCATTAACACAAGAGGGAGAGCAGGGGACTTCCAGCAACGCGGCCTCCGGCTGCTCCCGGAATGTGAGCAGAAGGGGCGAGCGCCGCTTGGGTGAGGGCTCCGGGACACGTGGCGAGTGAGGACACTGCTTCTGGGGGCAGGGGACGGGCGGGGGGGGGGGGTGCGGGGGCAGGGCGGAGCGACCGTGCTTTCCCAACACAGACCAGAGGCCAGGTGGCGGGGCAGGTGTGTGGAACCGCGCAGTGTCCGGAACTCAACAGAAGTAGCGAATGGCCTCTGTTCCCAGTTAGAAGAGGCGGAGACCCCCACTCACCGAGGAGAAAGATGAGACGCGAGCCACGGGCTTCGGGAAGTGAAGCGCTCGTCGCCCCCTTCCCCACCCCAAGCTCCCATGCCGAGGCCTCCCTCAGTGAACCCCGGCAGATCGGCTGCTCGGACAGGGACCCGGTCAGCAAGGCCCCTGCTCCTCGCCCTGCGCACGTCCGGCGCGGCGGGGACCCGGGCGCGCGCGGGCAGCGCAGGCCGGGCCTGAGCGCCGCCGGGGCGGGACCGCGCCGCCGAACCCGGCAGCGCCCAGGTGCGCGAGGCCCGGGTCGCCCGGGTCGCCATGCGCTCCCCGGCACGTGGCCCCCGCTGCGCCCCCGCTTCCCCCAAGCGCATCTCCGGGGACCCGCAGAGCAGAACAGGTGGGGCGGGCCGGGCAGGGGCGTCAGGCCCACCGGAAAGCCGCGCTGCCCACCCGTCCATCCCCGGGCCCGCCTGGCACCCGCCGCCCCCGGACGCGGGCCGGGGCTCAGGGATGGGGGCGCGCCCCCGAGGAAGGGCCCCCCTCCCGCACGGCGCGCTCGGGGCAGGACACCCGATCGCAGGTGCGCCGGCCAGGCCAGGGTCCCGAGGTCCGACACCAGCAGCCGCGGGACCGAGGCGGCAGAAGACTCGGCGGCGGGGGCCCCCCGGGCGGCCCCTCGGCCCCTCGCCCGGCCCCACCCGGCCGCCCCTCACCTGGCGTCGCGCGGGGGGCGCGGGCGCGCGGCGGCTCCTCGCGGGCACGCGCTTTCCTCGCGCTCAGTCTCCCGCTTCCCGTCGGCCGCCGCCTCCGCCGAGCGCTCGGGCTCCGACCTCGCGGAGAACAACAAGTCCCCCCCGCCGCCCGCCGCCAGCCCGCCCGCCCGGCTCCCCAGCATCTGACACCGCTTCCGGGATCGGCGTCGGGGCGCGTCACGCCGCCCCGCCCACCGCGCGCCGCCCCGCCCGCCCGCCGCGCGCGCCAGCGCCCCGCCCACTCGAGGCACCACCCACCGCGCGCCGACACCCCCCCCAGGCCCCGCCCGCCGTTGGCTCCGCCCCCGAGCCCACCTGCGCTGAGCGGAGCGGCAGTACTGTGACCGCAGGTGCAGCGCGCGCCGCGCGGTGGCGGCAGCAGTCCCCAGACGTCGAGAGCCGGGAGCACCCAGTCTCCCTGTCGCTTGCCCGCTGGCAGCTCGGCGGGAGGGCAAACTCTTGTCTGCAATCCACATCCATATTCTCCAGTTGGCCTCCCAAACCTAAAAGCCCCCACCTCCCAGGCCAGCTCGTCCCTGAGATTCACTAGGGCCCTCAGAGACCCCGATCTCCCCAGGGTTAGCTGCAGCAGAAACCCCTGTTGGGGACAGTCTGGTGGTTTTGTCAAGAGAGGAGGTGGGTCTGGGGGCACACCAACCTCCCTGTCTTGGTGGGGGGGCTGGCCCCACCAATGAGGGAAGAGCCCTGACATGATAGACACCCCTGTCTTTTGATTTCCCGGTTTGACCAAGATACGGGTAGAGAGAACAAGATAAAATGGTGTTAAATGGTTTCAACCCAGAGCCTCAGGGTTAAGGGGCTCCAAGACCCCTGGCCTGGAAACAGTGCCCACCTAAGGCCCGGCTGATGGTTGCTGTGGGGAGGTAGACCCCGAAAAGGCAGAATAGAATGCTGCCCGGCCTCAGGCCAGGGCCAGGTCGGGAGAGGAGGGCCCCCTCCTGCTGCACGGAAGCTGGGGAGCTGACCCGTGCGGTCACACGCCCCGACCCACTCCCCCCTCCCCAGCACTTGGATGGGAGGCTGGATCCCTGGACGGTTTCTGGATCCTTCTCGGAAGTAATGAGCTACGTCCATGAGGCCGCATTTCTGAGTTCTGAGAGAGCAGGGAAAGTCGCTCAGGCCGGTGTGGGGGCGGGGGGCCTGAACCATCTTGGGCCTTTCAGAGTGTATCCCGGCAACAAGCGGGGAACGTGCCAGGGGGTTTTCGGGCCCCCCGTCTGCAGCCCCCAGACAGGTGGGCTTCCTTCTGAGCGACCTGGCCCCGGGGGGGCACCGGGCACGCTGGACTTCGCAGCAGTAACAGCTGCCAACAAACATAGCCGCGTTCGCCCCTGCAGGGTGTTTTCAGAGCTGGAATTTGAAAGGTGTTTCCCCTTCTCCCAGCCCATGCCCTCCGTTCTCAGTTGCGGCTCTCTCAGCAGGACTCCACGGTGAGAGGTCAGGGTGATGGACTCTGTCCTCAGTGTCCTCGTTTCCCTCCTGGCCTGCAGACTCTTCGTATTAACGTGGTCACCAAGGGCACTGTCTAAATGGTCTCGGGGCCACGGCCGCCGGGCGCAGAGAAGGAGCAGCAGGTGGATGTGGGAGCCGAAGGACACAGCTGAGCCGGGACTGATCACGTGGGTTCACTTCTGGGTCTCAGCTTCCCCAGCTGGAAAATGGGCTTGATAAACGAACTTTACAAAACAGAAACTGGCTCACAGACTTAAAGCAGGAGCTTATGGTTACCAGGGTGGGGGCGGGGGAAGTGTAAGGGGACAGAGATACCGGGAGTTTAGTACAGACATGTACACACTGCTGTAGTTAAAACAGATAACCAGCAAGGACCTGTATCACAAGCTCCCTGCATAACACAGGGAGCTCTGCTCAATATTCTCTAATAACCTCAATGGGAAAAGAATTTGATAAAGAACAGATGCATATACATGTATAACTGAGTCACGTTGCTATATACCTGAAACTAACACAACAATGTTAATCAATTCTCCAACATAGAGTATATTTTTTATTTTTTAAAATTTTTTAAAATAAGTTTTTTAAATAAAAAATAAGATGGGCTTGATAAAATCAAATTAAGATGGGCTTTTCACTTTTAATTAATTAATTAATTAGGCTGCAGTGGGTCTTAGTTGCGGTATGTGGGATCCAGTTCCCAGACCAGGCTTCGAACCTGCACTGGGAGCCCCACGCAGTGGGGACACAGCGTCTTAACCACTGGACCATCAGGCAAGTCCCAAGACAGGCTTTTTAAATAAGTGATGTTGAGACAACATGACAACCATTCAGGATAAGATAAAGTTGTGCCCATGGTTCACCTACAGGGTACGGCAATATTATGCGTCTCAAAGGGATCAAGTAATTATTATTTTAAAAGAAACCATGAAGTGATGAGAAGGTTCTGGAAATGGACGGCAGGGGCTGCCCAGCAATGGGAATGCGCTTGATGCCCCGGAGCCGAGACACCAAAATGGTTAAAATGGGGAGTCACACGTTACTTTCATGTCACCACAACAAAAAAATCAGTTTAAGAGAGCATTCACATATTGAAGAATACATGAGTGACTTCCTTTAAAACTTCACAGTGGGAAAATGTTTCTTCTAATTATGATGAAAAATCAAAACTCATAAAAATGACTTAATAACTTCCCCGGTGGTACAGTGGCTGAGAGTCCGCCTGCCAATGCAGGGGACATGGGTTTGGTCCCTGGTCCAGGAAGATCCCACATGCCGTGGAGCAACAAAAGCCCGTGCGTCACAGCTACCGAAGCCCGCGTGCCCTAGAGCCCGCGCCCTGCAACAGGAGAAGCCACCGCAATGAGAAGCCTGCGAACACCAATGCAGACTCCACTCACCACAACTAGAGAAAGCCCAGGGGAGCAACAGAGCCCCAGCACAGCCACAGAACAATAAAAAATCTAAAACGTGATTTCAGGCAAAAATCACCATAAGCAAAGTTACCATGCAAACAATAGACTAGGACTGTTCCCGTACACAAAGGACTCCTAGAAACGTAAAAGACAAATAAAAGGAGCAAAGGATAGGAAGAGATCAGTCACAGAAAAGGACATCAACATGACAGATGCAGCAAAGGCGTCCACCGCGGAGAAAACGCACGTTACCACGGCATCGCGACACCACGGCTCATCTCCCAGGGTCCGAAAGCCAGAGCGCTTCCTTGGATGGGAAGGCTGGGGGGACGAGCCCTGGGGCACACTGCTGGGGGCGTGCGGGGGGGGCAGTATCTGACAGCTTCTTGTATACTTACCTTGGACCTTACTTGACCTCAGACCCAGTCACTCACTTCTGGAAATCTCTGCCACATGTGCACCTGGTCACATGTGAAGTTGGGAGTGTACGAGCTCACCGTTGTGGCAGTACCTGTAATAAGGGAAGATGGGAAACCACATTGTCATTATCAAAGGACCAGCTGAATAAACTGTGGAACGCCTGCATGGGGGAGTACTGCGCTGCCATGCAAACAGAACGCAAGAGGTCCCATGCATTGATGTCAAAGACTTCAGGGTCTGTTATACACGGAATATCACGGTGCAGAACTAGGGCATGATGTGCGACCTTTAGTGTAAGGAAGGGAAGGACATAAAAATGTATGCAGTTGGCGCTCTGTGTCTTTGGGTTCCATATCCTCAGATGCAACCAGTCTCAGATTGAAAATATTCAGGGGTAAAACTTCTCAAAAGTTCCAGAAAGCAAAAACTCGGGGCTGCAATGCACTGGCAGCTCTTTACATGCCAATTATATCACTTTAAGTGTCACAGGTAATCTAGAGATGATTGACAGCATATGTGTGTGGGTTTCATGCAAATACTGTGCCATTTAAAAAAAAATTTTGGGGGTTGTGCCTCATGGCATATGAGATTTTAGTTCCCTGACCAGGGACCGAACCTCTGGCCCCCTGAATTAGAAGGGCAGAGTCTTAACCACTGGACCACCAGGGAAGTCCCCTGTGCCATGTTACGGAAGGGATTTGAGCATCCTCGGAGCTTGGTATCCCTGGAGGACCTACGGCGGTATTCACGTCTGTACCTGCAGAAGGCAGGCTGGGGGTAAAACGGAAACCCAGGGCGAGTGTTGCCCGTGGCTGGCGGGGCCGACGCCGCAGGGACAGAAACGAGATGCTGTGTCAGCCTCTTTATGTCAGTGCCACTGCCAGACCATGTAACGTATTAGCTATTCAAGGCTATAAAATCAAATTAAAAATGAAATAAAGTGGAGGGAACTAGGCTGACCTCACAGGACTGTCGTGAGAGTGCAGTTTCTAAACGGCTGCGGAGACCTTTGCACCGCTCCGGGTCCTGGTTGGCCTTGACAAATAGCCCTTTTATGACGGCTTTATGGGGAAGGCAGAGCTGGTTACCAGATAAACGGCTCCTCTTTGCCCTGGGAAGAGGCTTGTGACCGTCAAGGCCCCTGCCTGGGGCAGGCAGACTTGCCCATTGTCCAGCTGGGTAGAGCTGGTGCCCAGGGAGGAGTCTGGGCTCCCCCTCCCCACCCAGGGTCCACCCGGCTCCTCCCTCCTCCCAGACAGCTGGAGGCCGTGGGCAGACTCAGGTGATCCTGGCCAAGGTCCGGGGAAAGAGAGGGACACTGAGGCCCGGAGATCAGTGACTCTGTCTGCAGCGGAGGGGACGAGGGGCCCGCTTCAGCCCGGGAGGCTCCCAGCAGTTACGACGCCTCGGCATCCCCACAGTTACCCTCAGGATCCCGAACCCCTGAGAGGTGGAGGGCTGGAGCCTTGGGGGGCCGGCATGCATGGACTCCTCCTGCACGCCCACCCAGCCCCAGGCAGGCCAGCAGGGCTCTGGAGGAACCAAGGGCTGGCGCTGGCACTCAGGCCTGCGAGGGGCCGCCCTCGTTGGGGGATGTGTGCACCTGCTCCGGACCCCGGTCCCTCCCTCGGGGAAGCTTCCGGGGCCAAGGCCCCTCCTGGGAGGGCAGAGCCGCCCTGCTCCCCACAGCCTGGGCCCCGCCAGGAAGCAGGGGCTGGAGGGGCGGCTGGGAGCCTCTGGCTGCTGGTTCCCACCTGGCTTCTGGGGCGAAGGAGGTGGTGGCCTGGCAGGGACAGGGGCCCGTCTGGAACCCTCTGTGTCCCAGCAGTCTCCTCCCGCTCCAGCTCCGGGGAAGGGGCCCCTCGCATCTCCAGCCTGGGAGGGGGGCAAGGGGCCGCAGAGAGAGGAAGCGGCGTCGGGCTTCCAAGGGCGCTGCGCTGCGTGTGGTCCTCTCTGCGTCCATTCGAGCAGAGCTGCCTGAGGATCACACGGGGGAGCTCTCTGTGAAAGGAAAAGACCTCAGTTATCGTGGCCCCAGGTTCACATATTCCTGAGAAATAAAGCTGGTCTCCAGTCACACTTGAGAACAATTCTATCAAGATTCCTAAAGAAGGTACCTCCCTCCCTCCTGCAACCTCCCTGCCCACCGCCTCTCCTGTGTTTACCCGGGGCCCTGGGGCTTGGAACGGGCTCCTGGAGTTGTGGGGGGTCCTCGCGGGGCTGAGCCCCCACCCACATTGTCTGCACTGACCCTGGGAGTTAGTGCTGGCGGGAACTGAGATTTAGGAGTCGGGCGGCATCTGGGCGCTCTGCAAAGCCCCTGCTCCCAGGTGAGGGTCCTGCAGCCGCCCCACCCGGCATTTCCAGCCCAGCCGCGGCGGCCGGCCAGGAGGGGCACGCTGGCTGCCCCCGTGGTCTGCAGCCCCGCCCCACACTGGTACCCACGGGCTACCCAGGTGCTACTCGGCCCCCTTTCCCAGGCGGGGCACCTGAGACGCAGGCGATGGCAAGCTCGCCCGCTCGTGGCCACCAGCGTCTTGCTGAAGATGCTCACTGCCTTGTCTCCAGGCCTGGGGCCCAAACCCTGTGGGTTATAAAGGAGGAGGGCCCGTGGTGATCAAGGCTCTGAGAGCCGGTTCTCACGGGTGCCTGTGGGGCGGGGAGACCACTCGCCACCTTCCCTCAGTCAGCACAGGAGACATGCCTTTGATTCTGCAAAGAAACACACCTTTCCTGCCCGTGGGACTTGGAGATGCTGGAGGGCGGGGATCTCAGCCAGGATGATTCGGGCCTGGGGACACTTGGTCAAGACCGGACACAGTTTTGTATTTTGGGTTGTCACAGCTTGGAGAAGGACAAAGGCTGTGGTCAGACGTTTCTCTCTCAATGACTGCACTTGACTCTAGGATCCAAAACTAAAAATTCTTTTGCCAAGTCATGCCTTTCCGTCTGGAGTTGTAAGTGACCGCGATAACGGTCCCTGTTCACACAGCCACGTGGGCTTTGCTACAGACAGCACAGCAGAGGCTTCCTCACCAGTGAAGCCAGCGATGCTCTGGTGTGTGAGACCTACACAGAAACCCTGCAGCTCTCCCTGCTGATGCTGTGGGTCTGCTCAAGAGGACATTCTGAGCGGTTCTCCCCTGTCCTACTGAGAAAAAGAATTGCTACTGGCATCTAGCATGTGGCGGCCAGGAATGCTGCTAAACACCCCACAACGCACAGGCCGGCCCAGAAAGCAAAGAAGACTGCAGGGTGGAATGAGAAGGAAGTGGCGACCCACTCCAGTGCTCTTGCCTGGGGAAGCCCATGGACAGAGGAACCTGGGGAGCTACCGCGCACTGGGTGGCAAAGAGCAGGACTCCGCTTAGCGGCTGAACAACCGGAAATACACACCAGTGAAGCAGCTCAGTCGTCTGGCTTCGTGCGATCCCTTGGACGGGAGCCGACCAGGCTCCTCCATCCACGGGGTTTTCCAGGCAAGGGTACTGGAGTGGGCTGCCATTTCCATCTCCAATATATACACACACTGCCTATCAATAAGCAGTATATCGGTTTTTTTAAAAGGATGGTGAGAAACTGCTCTGCGGAAACGCGAGTCTCATGTCCCCCACGCGCCACAACAACAGCGACGGAAACGGCTGCGTTTTGTGTTCTTTTCGGCCCCAGACGCAGGGTGAGGCCATCAGACGCCTTCACTGGACGCCCCCGCCGAGGACCCGGAGACACAGCTCTGTCACCTCCCAGTAACGGAGGACAGAGAACCTCGGCTGGGTGACTGTGCAGCTGAAGTCAGTCCAAGCAACAGGCCTGTGCGCGGGAGGTTATTTTGGCCCGATTCGTAATCTCCCCAAACTGGAACACCCGCTGCGTCCTCTGAGCAGCGGGCATCGCTGTTACCACATGCTGTGGTCAGTGGCAGCCGGGCCCTGAGTCCCATTTTCAAGACCAAAGCACGATGGGGCCCCAGAGGATTGGGGGGGGGGGGGCGTCCTCGCCAGGTCACGAAAAGGGCTGTTCGGTTTTTCCAAATACCAACCAACTCTGTCCCTCTCCAACGTCAGCGGGGTGTCCTACAACTCAATTCGACTTGAGCACTCACTACCCGGGTCAGTGCAGACCCCGTGGGTGAGGGTTCGGTCCCATGAGGCCCCCCACGATTTCAGGAGCCCATTCCAAGCCCCAGGTCCCCAGGCTCCCCACACATCTACCTGTCTGACAGCAGATTTGGGGGTTCTCATGACCCCAACCTCGGGTTCAACGATTCACTCAAAGAGAACAACGCACAGGATCCAGGAACGACTTATACTCAGGGCAGCGTGTCACTGAGGGTGCAACCCAGGAACCACTGGGGCGCGGTCACAGGGAAGGCGCGGGGAGGCCCGGGGCGCGGTCACAGGGAAGGCGCGGGGAGGCCCGGGGCGCGCTCACGGGGAAGGCGCGGGGAGGCCCGGGGCGCGGTCACGGGGAAGGCGCGGGGAGGCCCGGGGCCCGGTCACGGGGAAGGCGCGGGGAGGCCCGGGGCGCGCTCACGGGGAAGGCGCGGGGAGGCCCGGGGCGCGCTCACGGGGAAGGCGTGGGGAGGCCCGGGGCCTGGTCACAGGCCGTGGGTGGGGCGGGCCGGGGCGCAGAGCTCCATGCGCGCCCCGCGCAGACATCCTCCCCGCACAGCTGCGCCCGCAGCGGCCCGGAGGCTCCTAGGAGCGCTCCTTCCAGAGTTTCTATCAAGGTTGCATTATGTACACAGGATCGATCCAGCCCCTGGCCATTGACCATTGACCTCACTGGACCTTCTCCGGTCCCCCCGCCTCCACCTCCTCCGGGTTGGGGGGTGGGGTGCAGCTGTAAGCTCCGCCCCCTCCTCACGAGGGCGGTTCCACCCGCAGGCGCGCAAGGCCCCGCCCAGAGCCTCCTCCTTAGCGTGAACTCTGGTGGGGTCCACGGGGGCTTGTTAGGACCAACCGGAGGCCACCCTGTCCTTCAGGAAGCGTCAAGGCTTCAGGATCTCCCTGCCGGGAGGTCTGCACAAAGACCAAACACATCCGTCATTTTTTTTTAAAAAAAGGTCATTTGGCCCTGGTGGGTCTTAGTTGTAGTCCAAGGGATCTAGTTCCCTGACCAGGGATCAAACTCCCGGTGCTGGGAGCGTGCGGTCTTAGCCGCCGGACCACTGGGGAAGGGCACACCCTTTTTGCTACACAGCGTCTCTCTGCCTCCTGACCTGGAAACCCGGTGTCCTGCAGTGAGGAGGCCCGAGCTGCGGGCAGCCGCCTCTAAGGAGGTCCCAACCCCTGACCAGACTGACTGCCGGTGCTCCCGTGCGGCCCTCTGTCCCTGCCTCCCCCGCCCCACACGTGTGCATGCACACACACACACACACACACACACAGACCAGAGTGACCGCAGATGGCTGCAGCCCGTCCATCTGTGCCTGCCTCTGTCTCCCTCACTGCATGCATGCCCGTGGGGACACAGACACACACACAAATACACACACAGACACACACGCACACAGATACACACACAGACGCACACGCGCGCACGCACACAGATACACCCCAGAACTGCACAGCTGAGCCCAGTGAGCCCTGGGCCAGGAGAGATGATAACAGGAGCTGTGAATAGAGTCCCGTGACCTGTGGGGCCTGCAGGTCAGCCACCTGGGGGCGCCCCCCGCCACCGGCCTCTGCTCAGCCTGAGAATATCACGGAGACCAAGCCAGCCTGGGGACATCTGACTCGTTTCTGAGCCAAAACTGGAACACGTGACAGAGTGTGAGTCTGTGAGGGCACTTCCCACAGAAAAGTGTCAACTGGGAGAAGCGGGCCTGGAAGGGGGTCGGAACCTCTGGGACGTTTGTCTGTGTATCTGCGTTTAAGAAAAGTAGGAAGAAGAAAGCAAAATAGGTGAGGGTGTTTTCCCAATTTCAAACCTGGTGCATACTCTTTGCAGGCAACCTGAGCAAACCCCACAAGGAACCGGAGCCCAGCCGGCGGGGCTGGGAGGTTCCGCGGCGGTGTCGGGAGCGTGGACCCGGGGCTGCCCTGGGCAGAGGGGCGCCGTCCTCGCCGTGGTGGTCACAGGAGCCCCCGTGCGGCCCGCCAGTGGAGGACGGGAGAGGAGGAGGGGCTGGGCTGAGGGTCTCCGTGCGCTGAGCAGGGCAGTGCAGGCCTGGAGGAGCCCTCCCACCCAGGCCGCCCCCCGTCCCGTGATGTTGGCCCAGACACCAGTGACCCAGCCCTGCCAGCCCCGTGCCCTTGACCCCTGACCTCTTCTCCCCACCATTGCTGACTGGCCCCCGAGGTGCCCCTGGGGCTTCCCAGCCACAGTGGAGGTGCTCAGCCTCCACCGTTCCAGGGAGCCGGGAACCCGGAGAAGCACAGGTCGGGAGGGTCGGACTGGGTCTGGGGTCCCTGCTGCCTAGCCCGCTTGCCCTGTTTCCCCAGCGGTGTTCCCTGGGGCCCCAGGGTTCCGCAGGCAGAAGAGTCCGGCCCCCTGCCCCCCGCCCCTGTTCCGGGGCACCCGGCTCCTCCCGCCCGGCTCTCTGTGGCTGACACTTGCTTCCCGCCGCCTCGCAGGCTCTCGAAGGCGTGGGAGCAGCGTGTCATAAGTGGGTTGGCATTTCCACTGGAGGTGGGCCCGGGCTCAGTCCTGTCCCCAGAGGCACTGAGCCTGGTCCTGGGTGCTGGGGTGGGTGGGTGCCAGCCCTCACTGCACAGGAGGGGGCGCCGGCCGACATGGGACCCCCGTCTGTTTCCCCATCCCTGGTGGGAAGCGTGCCCTCAGAGAGGCTCTCCCGTGGGGGGCTGCCCCCAGGCCTGCTTCCTCAGCCAAACGTCCCTACACCCGCGCGGTGCTGGCGGAGAAACTGAGGCCTGGGGCCCCTCCGGGCGGGGCAGCCTTCCTGCTCCCACCCCTTCCCCTGACGGGTCAGCTTCCTCGGGAGCTGCCTGTTCTATTTTCAGACCATTGTTGGAAGGCGCTTCCCACCTCCGGCCAGAGGCGGCCTCCCTGGGGCTTCCGCTCCACCTTCCCAGCCCCTCGGTCCCCAGAGAGGTTTCAGGCGGGGGCTGGGGGGGTGGGGGGCGCCCAGGGCACCCACTCCCCAGCTGGCCTCATCACAGCCGCACCCCACGGCAGGCCCCTGCGCCCCCCGACAGTCCCAGCGTTGGCGGAGGGAATTCCCGAGAGTCCCCACGGCCGCTGACTCAGGGCTGACCCGGCCTCCAGCGCGGATGAGGCGGCTTCCAGATTTAGGAGCTGACGGTCGCGCGGGGGCACCCATCTCTCAGCTCCCCCCACCATGAGTGCCGGGCTGGGCCTGGCCTGGCTGGGCTGGGGACCCCTGCCCCGGGCGAGGAGACCTCAGCCGGAGACACCCTGCCCCCCGGGGCTGGAGCCCAGCTCAGGGGGCGCCCAGGGCCCCAGGCTGGGGCAGCTGCTTCCTGCGTGGAGGCCGTTAGACCACACGCAGCTGCAGCCCTGCCCCCTCCCCAGGGGAGGTGCCTCTCACCTCTGACCCCCTCCTCCCAGCCCGCTCTGCTCTGAGACCCGCTGATTCCTCCTGCAGAGCCGCGGGGGCTTGGCGGAGGTGCGTGCTGCCACGCGGCCGCTAGGTCGGGAGTCTGAGGGCCGAGGGCTCTCGCCCAGGCTCCGGGGCCGCCACCCAGATGACCTGGGGCTGCAGGGGTCAGAGGCCGGGGCTTGTCCAGCCGACGCGTCTGTCCAGGCTGAACCCTGCTCTGGCCCATCACGGCTCCTCTGCCCGTGATCTCACTCTGCCCACCTGGTCCCCTCACCCCACCCGCGTTCAGCTGGCAGGGGACACGCCGGCGAGGTGCTGCTGGGGGGAGGCAGGAGGAGGCAGGCCTTAAAGAAGGAGGTGAACGATAGGATTTTGGGGTGGTAGGGGCTCCAAAGGGAGCTGCTGGGGGCCCGGGCCATAGTCCTGGGGTGAGGACGGCAGCGCCTGGGGTTTCTGACGCAGGAAGAGCCCAGGCAGGCAGAGGCCCCAAGACAGGAGCCTGGCGGGCACAGAGATAAGAAGGCTGGGGAGCCGGACGGGGTCTGGGGGCGTGGCAGACCAGGCGGGGGGGCCTCAGAATGCAGCTGCCGCGGGAGGGAGGGCGACCCCAAAACACATGCCCCCCGCCAGACCCGCAGAGTGGACCTTGTCGGGAAACGGTCTTTGTGGCTCTAATTCAGGGAACGCTCTCTAGCTGAGGTCATGCTGGGTTGGGGACCCTAAATCCACCGAGAGAAAAGGAGGCCTGGGCAGCCCCGGGGGGCAGGCGCACGGCCCTTCATTCCCTAGTGGGAACCTTTTCAGGGCCATTCACGTATCAGTGAAAACGAAGCATAGAGGACGGCTTCTCCGCCGTCCCCCGCCCCAGCCCGGCCCTGCTTATAGCCATGGGGACCACTGGGTGTGCGTCTTCCCAGGCTGTTTCCACCGTTACATAGACGTGGTCACTTCCGGCCTCCTGACGCACGGATGGCCTCCTTCCCTTCCCCACCAATCAGGCTGTTCCGTCACAGGAGGTCTGCTTGGTCCTTCCGCAGCAGCTTCTGACGAGTGCGTCGTCTGGACACCCCGTGGCTGTGCTGACCGGTCCAGGCAGCTGGACCCGGGGCCTCCGAGAGGATCAGCTTGGTGCTGGGATTCCTGCACATTTGGGGTCAGACCCTTGGAGCGCTGTCTGGGTCAGAGGTCGGGCACAGCTCACAGAATCAGGCTGTCGCCAGACACCCCCAGGATGGTCGTGCGTTCACGTGGTGTGGGGGCAGCTGGCAGTCCCGGGGGAAGGCCCGCGTTGGCAGAGCCTCTGCCGGAACCTGGCCTTGGCGTGACGGCTCCCTGGGCCGTCTTCCTAGAACCCCGCTGTCTGCAGCAGCCCGGCTCCCACTCGGTGTTTGAGAAGGGGGCCTCTCCAGCACCGCCAGGGGCAGCCTTGATGGGGAGCACTGGGCGGGCCGCCGGGAGTCTGATGCAGAGGGGTTTTCTTTCTTTGTTTCAATTTTTTAAATTTATTCTTAATTGAGGGATAATTACACTGCTGTATCGGTATCTGCCACACGCCGACATGGATCAGCCGTAGGTGTACACGTGTCCCCTGCTCTGGAGCCCCCCTCCCATCCCCAACCCCGTCAGACGGGGCGTGTCTTGACCTGTCCACCCAAACGCACCCCTGGCTGTCCACCCACCCCAGCGTCCCTACAGCCTGGCCTCCCCGCCTGTCTTCCCTCTCAGGAGGCGGGCACCTCTGTCCTCACTGAGCATCCCTCCCTGTTCCACCCTTCATCTTTCACCATCCATTACTTCTCCGGGCAGACGAGCTCCAAGGAGGCAAAACAGAGAGTCCAGCCCTCCCTGCAGCCTCTGCTGAGCCTTTGGCCCTCCTGCCTGTTCTCAGCAGACCGGCCCCCTCTCCCTGGCACTTTCCAGGGCTTGCCTGGCCCCGTCCGGGGGGCTCAAGGTCAGCCTCTCTGGCGCTGAGGGTCCCTGGAGAGTGGTCCTTCCTGCAGACGCCCCTGGGAGCCTTTGGACCCTTGGCCTAGAACCTCAACACCCCAACTGCAACGGATGTTGTCACCGCAGAGGGAAGAGTGACCACGGCCCACCTTGCCCCAGGTGGACAGCAGTGGCCCGGGGGAGCAGGGGCGGGGCTGGTGGGGTCAGGGAAGGCCCCTCTCGGGCTGGGGCTGGGTTGTGAGAACCACACACCATCTCTGCTTAGGGGGTTCCCTGGCGGTGCAGTGGAGAAGAATCCGCGTGCCAATGCAGGGGACACGGGCTCGGTCCCTGCTCTGGGAAGACCCCACATCCCGTGGAGCAACTAAGCGTCTGTACCGCAATTTCTGAAGCCCCTGTGCTCAGAAGCCCGTGCTCTGCGTCAAAAGAAGCCACTGAAGTGAGCCACTCGCACCCCAAGACCCCAAAAGAGTAGGGAAGCCCCCCACTCACCGCAGCTGGAGGGAAGCCCAAACTGCAAGGAAGACCCAGCACAGGCACAAACAAATAAACTTAATTTTAAAAAACAAACAAGAAACCACCTCTGTACAAACACCCTCACTCAGAGACGTGACCGGGACCAGCAGGGCTTCTAGCTGACGCCGCGTCCCAGGACGCCCGCCTCCGTGTGCGTTCCCGTCAGGCAACGTCGGGGCTGCCAAGAGGACTGACTGTGCAGCCAGCACCTGCCCGCCCCCCGCCCCCCGGACCCCTTCCCCTGCAGGAGCCTCTCCAGGATCGCAGCCCTTTCTCCGAACACCACCCTCGGAAGGCCGTCCGGGGCTCGGAGGGCAGACCCCCGACTCTGACAGCCGCTGGCAGCTGATCCGGTGCGTCTACACTGACCACCATCCGCAGGTTTTCACCTGAGCCCACCCCCTCTGCACCTTTCAAAACTCAGCGCTGCCCCCACTGCAGCAGTTACTGAATAAAATCCGTTTCTCAGCTCCGGCCCACGTCTGGCTTCCTTCGTCAGCGATGCCGCCTTTCCGACGAGCTCGGTCGGTGAGTGGCGCCCGCGTCCTTCCCACGGTCGCCTCGTCCTTCTCGGGGACCCTCCGCTCTGCCTTCAAGGGAGGCCGCCCACCGCAAGTGGCCGGGTGGAGCCTGGCTGTCCACCCGATCCTCGTCCCTGGTTAGGAGATGGGGACGGCGTGGAGACCCGCAGGAAGAGGAGGCTGAGGGTCTGACGTGGACCGTCACTCGGCGCGTGGTTGGCTACCACGTCCTCAGCACCGAGGGGACCCCGCTGCGCAGGCCGGCACCCCGAGGCCCTGCCCGGTGCCGGCTTCGCCCACTCCCGGCCGCCGGGCTCCCTCCTAGACGCCCCCAGGGGACCCCGCCACCTGCCCTTCGGCCCACAGGTGGGAGAGGACGCTGAAGGCCCAGCACGTACGGGAAAAGGCCGCGGCCCCCGTTCCGAGCGGCGTGTCCTTGGACTCGACACTCCTTAAGGGCAGCCGCACCTGCCGGAGCGAGCGACAGAACCCGGCACACCGAGGAGGCTGCACCGGCCTCCCGCCGCAAGGGGGCGCTGCAGGCACCGCAGACCTGCTCGTCTAATCCCTCCTGCCCCGCCCCCTCGCTGTTTTGCTTCCAGGTGTTCCGGAAGTCAGGCTCGGATGACGACTTCCGGTTCCGGGGCGGCCGCAGCGGTACCCGGGCGCCGCTGCGATGGGTACCTATCGATCTCACTAGAAGTGACTGGGCCGCCTCTGCCGGAGAGACAGAGCTTCCCGCGATCCGAGGCGGAAAGGCGGGGTCGCGCGGCCGCTTCAGGAGTTGCTGCCCGCGGCGGGGCGGAGCGTTCGCCCCGGGCCCCAGTCCCAGATTGGAATGAATGGGCGAGCGGCGGACTGCTGACTAGCGCCGGTCTTCCCCCCAGCGCGGCGTCGGCAGCGCGGAGCGGCGAGGGCCCGAGGACAGGATGAACCGGGCTAAGCCCACCGCTGTCCGCAGGCCCAGCGCTGCGGCCAAGCCTTCGGGTGCGCGGCCTCCTCGCAGCACGCAGCGCTGCGCCTTCGGGTCGCGGCTTTGTTTCTCCTAGCCGAACGCGGTTCCCAGGAATGGGGTCTCAGACAGCAGCCCTTGGTCCCGGCGGCCCTGGGAGTCCCGGGGCGGTGGGTTGGGACCGCCGCCACCGCCTCCTCGACCCAGGCCGTCTCGTTGGTCTGCGCGTCCGAGGCCATGGACAGCATCCCTGGGGGGAGGAGGGGGCGGCACAAACGCAGGGGCTGACAGCAGGCTGGAGCCAGACTGGCCTACAACCCGCGCTTCGCTCCTCCTAGCTGAGTGGCCTCGGGGGCTTTACTTAACTTCTCTGTGCCTGGTGGTACTCAAACTGTAAAGTGAGGTTAATGATGCTTGTTTCAGAAACTTGTTGAGGATGATAGGAACGGATGCCAATCAGCTGGAAACGGCCTGGTCTGCAGTCAGCGCCAGTGTGACTGGCCGTTGTTGCTCACTGTCTGGTCCCAGCACTGCTGTGGACTTGCTGGGTGTCTTGTTTTTTCGCCTCCCCTGACCATAGTTGAATCCCCATGGAAATCGTGGGAGGTTGGAGTTGTTCTCCGACACCCTTTCCACCTAGCTGCTGTGTGAAGGTGCATGTCCCTCTGCAGGTCACCCTCCACCAGGAGACTTCATTGCTCTGGGCTCAAAGGGTCAGACCACTGAGTCGAAAACAGCCTCTACCCTGCTGAAGCCTGCCCCTTCCGGCCTGCCCTCGGAGCGGAAGCGCGATGCTGCGGCTGCGTTGGCGGGTGCCTCAGCCTTGCCGGGGCTCACCAAGCGCCCCAAACTCTCCTCCACGCCCCCACTGAGTGCCCTGGGACGCCTGGCTGAGGCTGCAGTTGCAGAGAAGCGTGCCATCTCTCCCTCGATTAAAGAGCCGTCCGTGGTCCCGATTGAAGGTAAAGACGGCCTCTGGACGTCCCCCAGCCCCTGCGTCATCCGTGCACCGGGGTTCAGAAAGGCTCCTTCCAGGCTTAGCAGTGTAGGCTCTTTGGAGAATGGAGAACAGGAGTCAGCTGTGAGTTTGTTTTTTAGAGCGTGTCTCCTAGGGCCGCCTTCACCACACCTCTGCTTCAGACTGTCAGTGACACGAGGTGCTTATGTCACTCAGGGCAGGGTGGCCTGCGTCAATCCGGGGCCCGAAGGGGCTGCTGCTGCATGCGTGCCTCTGTGGCCCTCCCTGGGGAGCAGACAGCCGTGCAGGGGCCTCCGGCATTGGAAAGCCTTGTACGGATTTCTGTTGGCCCAGCTCCGGGGCTGGAGCCGGCATGAGCCTGATGCCCTCCTGGAGGGCTGCCTGCTCCTGTCCTCGGGGAACAGGCTCACTCTCTTGTTCCCTTGCTGGTCTGGTGTATTTTCCGAGGCTGCCTTTGTGACAGTCTTCTGAGTGGAGGGAGTCCAGGGCAGTGCAGACAGACAGGTGCTGTCCTTGGGGGCTGTGCGTCTCGTGAGGACTCTGTCCACCCAGGATGGGGTGGTTTGTGCTGCCTCAAACCTCTTCCCAATTCCTAACAACACAGAGTTTACCTGCTTGCTTTTTATCTCTTAGCTGATGAGGTATCATGATAGCACTAGAGACAGGTATAAAGCTTATCCACAAGCCCGCTGTTTACACAGAAGCTGTTAGTTCTGCACGTGACATTGCCCTGTTTTTCTGTAGATCGCGTCTGTTTAACATCACTCCAGTCCCAGGTGTTAAAGTGTACAGGTGCTCACGTGGCGGCAAGGGGAGAGGGCCCATCAGGGAGCCGGGGAGAGAGGAGGCCCATCGGGGACTGTGGCGGGAGATCGAGCCCGAAAGGCTGGCTGGGATTTGACTGGCAGCGCGGGGCTAGGAGAGAAGCTGTGGCGTGGAGGCCTTCGTGCTGGTGGAGGGACCTGTGCTTGGGGAACGGCCGGGGCTGCGCTGAGAGGGCTGCGCTGGGGGGTGGCCCCCTCGGAGCCCCGACTCGGTGCCCCCCCGGTGACTGGGCCGGGTCAGCGCTGGGAGCACTTGAGGGGCCGAGTCCCGACTCAGGCTGCAGCTCTCTCCTCACTGGCCGTGCGTTGGTTTTATCATCACACGAGTCCCAGATAAGGTGGATTTGAAGGTTACGTGGAGTATGGTTATGAAAGGCCTATTACAAATGAAACACATTTAGCAAAACAGAAGAGGCTGAGTTCAGCTATTTCATGGCGTCTGGCACTTGGAGTGTCTCCACAGCCAGGACCTTCTGAGCTCCACCCCTCTGTCCTGCCTGTTTGTGTTTCTCCCTGGCACATGGAAAGCACTCGGGGAGTGTCGGTCAACCTCTGTCCTCCATGCAGTTGAGTCAGAAATCCATCGCGTCGCCATCACTTGGGTATCTAAAAACACAGTCCTAAAAAACTCTTTGATTCAGAGAAGAAATCACAGTGGAAGTGAGAGAACAGATGGGCCCGAGTGATGGCAAGTGAGGTACAGAGCAGACGTGGGTGGAGCCGAGCCTGGCCCGGGGGGACCCCCAGAGGTGGGGGGTGGGGAGGGGGGCCTCCAATCCCATCAGAGAAGGAAGGTGGGGGCCAGGACGCCTGAGGAGGTAGCAGGAGGGAAATAGCAGAGGGCAGCTGCACAGGGGGGAAGAGTTGGAGCCCCTGGCGGGCTCTCGCAGAGATGCAGGGAGCAGCCTCGGAGGGGCAGACGCGAGGAGACCACGCAGGAGCGGCCGCGGTGGAGGAGGAGGCCACAGGTGGCACCCTGCCGGCTCGCTCGGAAGCTCAGAAAAAAGGACCAATTCGTAGATAAAGAGGTGTTCCTAGGCCAGGTCACCCTAGAGTGGCCATGTGGGCGCAGCGCAGTGGGAGGGCTCTGGCAGCACCTGATGGGCTCCAGCGTGGCCCCTCCTGGGCCTGCTCACTCCCGGGGTCGGGCGACCCCTGCCCTGCGCTGCCCGGCTGCCCCCCCTCCCTGCGGCTTTGGCCCTGGCCCTCGGACAGCTCTCTGGAGGTCGCCCCAGGCAGCCCCTGGCCTGAGGGCCCCGCGGGGCGATCTCGCTTGGGGCCGCCTGCCTGACCGGCCGTCCCCCTGGCCAGTCCCGCCGACAGTGCTGCTGGACGAGATTGAGGCGGCCGAGCTGGAGGGCAACGATGACCGGCTGGAGGGGGTGCTGTGTGGGGCCGTGAGGCAGCTGAAGGTGACGCGGGCCAAGCCGGACAGCGTCCTGTACCTCAGTCTCATGTACCTGGCCAAGATGAAACCCAACATCTTCGCCACAGAAGGGGTCATCGAGGTGAGGGCCACCGTCCCCTCCTCTGTGCCGGGAAGCGGGGAGGGGCGGGCGGAGCCAGCCAGGCCTCCCTGCCACCGCACCGTCTCCCGCAGGCCCTATGCAGCCTCTTGCGGCGGGACGCCTCCATCAACTTCAAGGCCAAGGGCAACAGCCTGGTGTCTGTGCTGGCCTGCAACCTCCTCATGGCCGCGTACGAGGAGGACGAGAACTGGCCCGAGATCTTTGTCAAGGTGAGCGGCCTCTCCCAGGTGATCACTCTGGTGAAGGCAGAGGGCTGCGATCAGGGTGGGCAGACCACTGGACCACCGGGGGGTTAAAGGCATCTGAGCCCCGAGGGCTGCGTGTGGCAACCCAGGGCATCTCCTCTCCCGAGCTGCTGGCTGTGAAGGGGCAGCAGGAGGCCGGAGAGGCTCCCAGCTTCCTCCTGCTCATGCGCAGGGGGATGCATTGGAGGGCAGGCTGAGGTTCTGGCTCCGTCCTCGCAGGTGTACATTGAAGACTCCCTAGGGGAGCGGATCTGGGTGGACAGCCCGCATTGCAGGACCTTCGTGGACAACATCCAGACGGCTTTCAACACCAAGATGCCCCCCAAGAGTGTGCTCCTGCAGGGGGAGGCGGGGCGT
Organism: Cervus canadensis; assembly: GCF_019320065.1. NCBI lineage: Eukaryota > Metazoa > Chordata > Mammalia > Artiodactyla > Cervidae > Cervus > Cervus canadensis. The sequence goes on from NC_057417.1 coordinate 34,822,331, forward strand.
GGTGGAGGGGACCTCAGTGCTGGTGAGCCCCCCCGCCCCGCTCCGCAGCTGGGCTGGGGTTCCCCGTGGGAGGGGCCCAGGCATGTGGTGCCGGGGGAGCCGGTGTCCACGAGGCGCTCCTTCTGCAGGGAGCAGCCCACACCCGTCCCTCACGGAGGAGGAGGACAGCCAGACAGAGCTCCTGATCGCTGAGGAGAAGCTCAGCCCCGAGCAGGAGGGCCAGCTCATGCCCAGGTAGGTGTGCTGCGCACCCCCCGCCCGCACGGCCCCAGGAGAGCCCCCCGCCTGCCTGCCTTCCTGCCCGCTGCCGTCCCCCCTCTGGCCTAGGTACGAGGAGCTGGCGGAGAGCGTGGAGGAGTACGTCCTGGACATGCTGCGCGACCAGCTCAACCGCCGGCAGCCCATCGACAGCGTCTCTCGGAACCTCCTGCGGCTGCTCACCTCCACCTGCGGCTACAAGGAGGTGCGGCTGATGACCGTGCAGAAGCTGGAGATGTGGCTGCAGAACCCCAAGGTGAGGGCGCACGAGCACGTGGGCGCGGGCCCTCCCGGCGCCCGAGGCCGTGGGGCTGACGCGTCTTCCCCACCCCGCCGTCCGCAGCTGACGCGGCCCGCCCAGGACCTGCTCATGTCCGTGTGCATGAACTGCAGCACGCACGGCGCCGAGGACATGGACGTCATCTCCCACCTGATCAAGATCCGCCTCAAGCCCAAGGTCCTGCTGAACCACTACATGCTCTGCATCAGGTGCGCGGGGGGCGCGGGTGACAGGGGTGCGGGGGGTGGGCGGGGCGTGGCCTCGTGGGGCGTGGGGGGCAGCCGCTCCAGCTCCCTCTGCCTGGCCGTACCCAGGGAGCTGCTGAACGCGCACAAGGACAACCTGGGCACCACGATCAAGTTCGTGATCTTCAACGAGCTCTCCAATGCGCGGAACCCCAACAACATGCAGATCCTGTATACCGTGCTCCAGCACAGCTCCGAGCTGGCGCCCAAGGTGGGCCCTGGGACCCCCCGCCCCGGCCCCCGCGGGAGAGAGTGCGTGAGGAGGCCCTGGCAGGGGCCAGGGGCCGGGCCTGGCTGTGCAGCAGCAGCCATCGGGGCCTGTCCTGGGGCTTCTGGGTCCCGGGGTCTCTGGGCGGCCTCCTGTTGTCCCAAGGATGAGAGCTGCGGGGGCCGCGTGACCTGGGGCAGGCGGCCGGCAGCTCCCCGCTCTCTCTCCCCAGTTCCTGGCCATGGTGTTCCAGGACCTACTGACCAACAAGGACGACTACCTGCGGGCCTCCCGGGCCTTGTTGCGTGAGATCATCAAGCAGACCAAGCACGAGATTAACTTCCAGGCCTTCTGCCTCGGGCTCATGCAGGAGCGCAAGGAGCCCCAGTACCTGGACATGGAGTTCAAGGTGTGCAGAACCCCGCCGCAGGCCGCCGGCCCTCACGGTCTCCGGGATGGGTGTGGGGGTGGGGCGGCAGTGTCTGGTGTGCGCAGACCGCCGGCGCCCCCAGGGCGGGGAAGTCTGCTCAGGGTAGATTTTAGGAGGTGGAGGAGGTGGGAAGGGCCTCCTGAGAATAGGACTTGGGGCCGAGGGTGGCGCATCTCGAGTGCCACGTGAGCGAGTCAGCAGACAGCCCGTGGGGGTCCTGTTCTCCGGAGGGTAGCTCTGTGGGCTGAACCTCCCCCTGTGGCCCGACCTGGCCTTGCTGTGGCCGGTTCTGGGTCCCCAGCCTCCTGCCGTCCGGCTGGCCGTGTGGGGGGTGGGGGGAGACAGGGACGTGGACCTGCTGAGCTGAGCTGTCCCACAGGAGCGCTTTGTGGTGCACGTCACGGACGTGCTGGCCGTGTCCATGATGCTCGGCATCACCGCCCAGGTGAAGGAGGCTGGCGTCGCCTGGGACAAAGGAGAGAAGAAGAGTGAGGAGCTGGGGGCGGGCTGCCTGCTGCGGGGCCTCTCCTGGTGGGGAGGCGGCCTGGGGTAGCAGAAGGGGGCTCTGCTCTGAGTGTGGGCCGGGGGGGTGGGGCGGGAGGGCAACTTGCCTTCTGGAGTCCCAGAAGCTTCTGAAACTGCTGGTTCCCACTCTGTCCAGGCGGAGAGCAACAGCGCCCAGCCCGGGGTCCTCTCTGCTGGTCTGCTTGTGCAGATCCTGGAGTCTTTGGGCTGGGGGTAGGGTGGGGGGCAGGGCAGCGGTGTCTGGGTCAGCCTGCTCTGGGTCATTACTGACCTTGGAAAGGGTTGGCTGCAAGGCCCTTTAAGCGATTGGCTGGAAGGACACTTGGGATTTCAGGGTTTCATTTCCCTGAGATGTCCTCAGCCCTGGAGGACGGTCAGGTCAGGTGCTCGCTGAGCCTTGCTCCAGCGTCTCGGCCCCGCCCCGTCTCGGCCCCGCCCCTCTGCGGGGGTCTCAGGATGCTTGTGCCGCCCGCCCAGCCTTCTCCGTGCGCCTGGCCTTGAATCCACCACTGGCCGCCGTGCAGGCACCGTAACCATCTCCTCCTCCCCAGATCTCGAGGTGCTGCGCTCCTTCCAGAACCAGATTGCCGCGATCCAGCGGGATGCCGTGTGGTGGCTGCACACCGTCGTGCCCTCCATTAGCAAGCTCGCCCCCAAGGACTACGTGCACTGGTACGGCCAGCTCTGCCCCGCTCCCCACCAGCTGCGCTCCCAGCTCACGGTGACGAGTGACAGGGCCCCTCCCCGGGTGACAGGTCACTAGCTGGCGCCAGCCTCTCAGAGACCAGAGGGGCCAGTGGGCAGCAGCCAACACCTCGTGGTGTCCGAGCTTCCCGCAGGGCCTCAGGAAGGCGGGGTCCTGTCTGGTTGGAGTGGGGAGCGCCCTGTTGGGAGGGGCCCATCGCCTGCCACCCTCCCCAGGCCTCACTGCAGAGCCAGGAGGCTGGTCATCCCTCTGCACACAGGCTTCCCCACCCGTGGGGGCTGATGAGGTGGCGGGGCCCAGGACCCCGCCCTGATGGCCCTACCGCCCTGCAGCCTCCATAAGGTTCTCTTCACGGAGCAGCCGGAGACCTACTACAAATGGGACAACTGGCCGCCCGAGAGTGACCGCAAGTGAGCAGGCCAACTGGTGGGGGCGGGGCCGGGCACCCAGACCAGGCAGGCCGCGGGCAGTCTTGGGGGTCACCGTCCCTGGGCCCACACCTGTGCCGCCCTTCCCCCAGGTGCTCTGCAGTCCCGTCCCCCCCCCGCCCAGGTGCTTGGCTGCGCAGGGGCCCGAGACGTCCCCGTCCCCCCCCCTCCCCTCGTGTCCAGGCACGCACACACGTGTCCTCTGTCTGCCCCTCCAGTCCCCGAGCCAGGTCACTCTCCCTGAGCTTCCAACAGCTCACTTCCTCTCTGTTGCTGCTTTGGGCCCCACTGCGGGGTTAGCGTGCTCCCCTCACATCCACCCGAGCCCCACCGCTGTCTGGGGGCATGGCTTGGGGGCGAGGCTGACTTCTGAGACCCCGAGGCCTGGCTCCCACTCACAGTCCTCCTCGGGGCTGCGGGGCCTGGTCCACACGGGCATGAGGCACAGGAGACCACGGGGAGGGTGGGCAGTGCCCCCTCTGCCCAGACGAGATGAGCTGGCGCTTCCTCTGCCCCGGGGGCGGGCGGGCCCTGCGGGCCTGGGGGGCTTTCACGAGCCCGCCACTGCCCACTCTGCCCGCAGCTTCTTCCTCCGCCTCTGCTCGGAGGTGCCCATCCTGGAGGACACGCTGATGCGCATCCTGGTCATCGGGCTCTCGCGGGAGCTCCCGCTGGGCCCTGCCGATGCCATGGAGCTGGCCGACCACCTGGTGAAGCGGGCTGCGGCCGTGCAGGCTGACGGTGAGGGCCTCCTACCACCAGCTCCCCTCCCCGTGACCTCCGGGGCCTCACCTGGACTCGCGTGTTCTCTGCATGGTTTAACCCGGCAGGAGCGTCTGTCCCCCGCCTCTCTGAAGGGTCGTGGGGAGACCTGACGCAGAGCGGCCCTCCGTCTAGAGCACGGGTCTCGCTGCTGGTGGGCCTGGGCCGGCCTGCAGCGTGGGGGCTCCCCGTCCCCCTGCCCTCTCTGGGGCATCCGCTGCACCCACAGGTCGGCGCGTCCTTGCCCGTCCCCGAGCCCGGCCGCACTGCACCCTCTAGAGCGCCAGCAGTGCAGATGCGCTCTGGCGCCCCGGGGCTCCTTGGCCGCACGTCCCGTGCCGGTATCGTCCCCGCCCCAGCCCCGTGTCCTCGTGCTCGGACGGCCACGGCCCAAGTCCGGGCGGGACGTCCGCGAGGGACCCGCGTGTGGCTCCTGCGTTTCAGACGTGGAAGTGCTGAAGGTGGAGCGAGTGCAGCTGATCGACGCCGTCCTGAACCTGTGCACCTACCACCACCCCGAGAACATCCAGCTCCCACCGGGGTGAGGCCCCGGCCCCGGGTCCCCCTGCCCGCTGCCTGTTCTCTCCCTGGCCCGTGTCACCTCAATGCTTATTTCCTGCTTAGTTCCTGTGTGTGAACTAGGAAACCATGTCTGGCTCCTAGATGGCAGTGCGTTCACGCTGTTTCCTCAGCGCCTCACCGCGGTGCAGTTTTCACTTGCCATGTGCGTCATTCGTTTGCAGTTGTGATAGGGTGGTTTCAGCACACCCGCAGGGTTCTGCAGCCGGGGTCTGTGTAAACTGACAGCGTCGTCCCTCCAAGAAGCCTGTTCCCATCAGCTGGTGCTCCCATCCCCTTCCCCTCACACACAACAGCCGTCAGACACCACGAATCCTGTAGCTTGGACGTTTCTGGACGTTTTACATCTGAGATGCGGTGTCCGGGTGGCCCTTCACAGGATGTCGGGCTGTTGGGGCCCTGGTCTGGACCCGTCCGCCTCGCGGACCTCGGGTGCCGAGGCTGAGCTGTGGACACCTTGGTTCCAGGTACCAGCCTCCGAACCTCGCCATCTCCACCCTCTATTGGAAGGCGTGGCCCCTCCTGCTGGTCGTTGCTGCGTTCAACCCGGAGAACATTGGTGAGCGCCCACGCCCCCCCGGCCCCGCCCCGGCCCGGCCCCGCCCCCTGAGCCTGTGTGGGCCTCGCCTCTCCTGGCTTCCATCGGTTCGGGCTGGGGGCCGGGTGGTGAGTGGGGAGGGGCTGGGGCTCGGGCCAGGGTCCTGCCACCACCTGTCACCTTGCCCCCTAGGCCTGGCCGCCTGGGAAGAGTACCCCACGCTGAAGATGCTCATGGAGATGGCGATGACCAAGTGAGTCGCTTGCCACCACGTGGGGCCAGGACGCGGGGGCTCGGTCACGTTCAGAACGTGTGTCGGGGGTCCCGGCAGTCGGGCCCCCAGAGGGCGCCTGTGTCTCTAAAGTGGGAGTCGGCCTGGGTGCCTGTGTCGGACCACCTGGCCCAGTGGCCGGGGTCTCCCATGGCCCTCCTCCCACACATGCCGCTCTGGGGTCCGGGGCCCTGACACCTGTTGGCCAGTTTTGGAGGCACCAGCGTGCGGTCGTGTGGAAGGAGGGTGGCCGGCTGTCTGAGGACCACCCGCTCCCTCACTGGGGTCTGACTGTGGCCGTGTTGCCAATGGCCCCCAGACGCCTTCCACAGTCTGCCGGCTCCAGCCGGGCCTGGGCGGGGGCGTCGCCGTCGGCTCTGACCCCTACTCTTGAGCGCCACCTGGGGGCGGCAAGGCGACACGCTCCTGTTCCCTGGTCCCAGCAATTACTCGTACCCGCCCTGCACCCTGACGGATGAGGAGAGCCGTGCCGAGATGATCAGCCGGGAGCTGCAGGTCTCGCAGCGAGAGAAGCAGGAGATCCTGGCGTTTGAGGGGCACCTGGCCGCGGCCTCCACCCGGCAGACCATCACTGAGAGCAGCAGCCTGCTGCTGTCCCAGCTCACCAGCCTCGAGCCCCAGTGCGTGAGGGGTGGGGCGGCTGGGCCTGGGGGCGGCCGGGCGGGGGTGGGGGCGAATGGGAGGCCAGGCTGAGAGGGGAGGAGTCACGGGCCTGTGGGAGAACGGCAGGTGGGAGGCAGGCAGGCGCCCCCCAGCCACTCTCAGCTGGGCAGGGCCCTGCACTTGCGGCTCTGACACGTGCGTGTCGCCTGGCGCTTTCAGAGGGCCGCCTCGGAGGCCTCCCCCTCACATCCTGGACCAGGTGAAAGGCCTCAACCAGTCCCTGCGCCTTGGGCACCTGCTGTGTCGTAGCCGGAACCCCGACTTCCTCCTCAACATCATCCAGAGGCAGGTGAGTGCCCCCGAGGCTGCGGGGGGCCCTTCCCGAGGCACTGGGGGCCCTGACATTAGATGAGACCGTGGGCTGGAGGGCACGCCCAGAGACTGGGCCCCTCAGCGATGGCTCCGGGGTGCAGAGAGCTGCCTCCGGAGTCCCCGCGGGTGGCGGGCCGTTGCGTGGGGGAGGGCGGCAGCGGGACTGACTAGAAAGAGCCGTGTGCCTGCCGCCCGCCCAGGCCTCCTCGCAGTCCATGCCCTGGTTGGCCGACCTGGTGCAGTCCAGCGAGGGCTCCCTGGACGTGCTGCCCGTCCAGTGCCTCTGCGAGTTCCTACTGCATGATGCCGCCGACGAGCCCGCCTCAGGTGGGGAGGAGGAGGAGGGCGAGAGCAAGGAGCAGAAGGCCAGGAAGCGGCAGGTCAGTGCCCGCCTGGGGCCCACACACCCGCCCTGACCCCTGTCTCCTGACCCCCCGCCCCCCACCCGGGTGAGCACACGCCCGCCCCAACCCCGTCTGCTGACCCCTGACCCCACCCCCACAGCGGCAGCAGAAGCAGAAGCAGCTGCTGGGCCGCCTGCAGGACCTGCTGCTGGGCCCCAAGGCCGACGAGCAGACCACGTGTGAGGTGCTGGACTACTTCCTGCGGCGGCTGGGCTCCTCGCAGGTGGCCGCCCGGGTGCTGGCTATGAAGGTGAGGGGCCGGGCCCTCTGCTCCCCTGGCATGATTGTCTTTTCTGTTAAAACAACCGTTTTTCTCACCGGGGCTTCACCGTAAGAGACCATCAAGGAAGAGGGCACGGTAGTAGCGTAGAGACACTGGGTCCTTTCCTGCTGGGCCCTTCCCACCCCGGGGGCGGCCGGAAGTGCCCCAGGGGCAGCCCCGTGTCCGTCCTGCTGCCTCCCCGAGGCGCTGGCGCCGGACTCCCAGGCAGCCGGCCCTCCGTCGTGGCAGCTCTGAGCGCGTGGCGTCTCTGCTGGGCTGGAGGGAGCCGGCAGCCCCAGAGCCCGCGTGTCGGTTTGCAGGGCCTGTCCCTGGTGCTCTCGGAGGGCAGCCTACGGGACGGGGAGGAGAAGGAGCCGCCCCTGGAGGAGGACTCGGGCGACGCGGACGCGCTGCAGGGCTACCAGTGGCTGCTGCGGGACCTGCCCCGGCTGCCGCTGTTCGAGAGCGTGAGGAGCACCACTGCGCTGGCGCTGCAGCAGGTGCGGCGGGGGCGGGGCAGGGGTGGGGCCGGGTGTCATGGGCGGGGCGGGGCACCGATGGGCGGGGGCCGGGTGTCCTGGGGCGAGGAGGCGAGGGGCGGGGCCAGGCGCGAGGGCAGGGGCTGGGTGGAGGGGGCCAGGGGCCATCCCCGCTGCCAGCACCTGCTCACACGGCCCCCCTCCGCAGGCCATCCACATGGAGACCGACCCGCAGACCATCAGCGCCTACTTGGTCTACCTGTCCCAGCACACGCCCGTGGAGGAACAGGGCCAGCACAGCGACCTAGCCCTGGTGAGGGGGCGGGGATGGGGGAGCTTGTGACCCAACCTGGTCAAGAGCGGACAGGTGGCAGGGCCACTCCTTAGCTCTGGGCCCCAAGTGCTAAGCTGCCTCAGCAGGGACCTTCTGTCCAGAGCAGGAGTAGAGGGCAGGATGCCCCCCCTCCCCCCGTCTGTGGTCACCCAGGGCTGCTTATCTCTGTGGCTCTGGGCCGGAGAGGTGTGGTTTGGCCAGCCTGGGAGGCGGAGGGGCCAGGTCCACGCATCCTGCTCCCGCGGGGCACGGGCCTGTGTTCTCCCGCGGCCTGCTCTTTCGTGGCTGTCTTTCTCCTGACCTTGCTCTTCTGTGAGTTTGTCGGCTGGCAGCGCGGGGGTCCTGAAGGTCCCAGGTCCCTATAGAGGGAGTGAGTGGAGGGAATGGCCCAGGACCGAGGTTGGTGGACAGTGGGGATTCTGTCCAACCTTGGGTTCTTGCCGAGGGGCCGGCGGCCTCACCCTTTTGAGTCTGGTCTAGGGGCCAGCTTGCCCTGCGTCACTGCTGCCGGTTGCAAGCAGACGCGTGTCTGGCTGTGGGCAGGTGGCTTTTCCCTGTGGGTCGTGAGACGCCTGTGTTCCTTTCACTCCCTCCTCTCCGCGGGGCCAGCCCTTTCCAGTTTACAGCCCGTGTGTCTGAGGGGGCTGCACATGGGGCCTCCTCTGTCGTCGGCGTGCTGGCCGGTGTCGGGGTGTCTGTGCCGAATGGGTTGCGGCGTCAGGTGGCCTTGGACGGGGTTGGGCCGTTGGCCCGGTGTGATGGGAGGAGAGCCCGAGCCGCTGACCCCGCCCCCTGCCTCCCGGTCCCGCAGGACGTGGCCCGGCTCATCGTGGAGCGCTCCACCATCATGTCCCACCTCTTCTCCAAGCGCTCCTGCAGCGCAGAGTCCGACGCGGTGCTGGCGGCCCTGCTGTCCATCTTCTCCCGCTACGTGCAGCGCATGCGCAAGAGCAAGGAAGGCGAAGAGGTCTACAGCTGGGTAAGAGGGCGGCGCCCCGCCAGGCCCCGCCCAGCCCCGTGCCCCGCCTTTGCCGCTCACCCCTGCTTCTGCTGCAGTCAGAGTCACAGGACCAGGTCTTCCTGCGCTGGAGCAGCGGGGAGACGGCCACCATGCACATCCTCGTGGTCCACGCCATGGTCATCCTCCTGACTCTGGGCCCACCCCGTGGTGAGCAGGCTGCGGGCGGGGGTGGGGGGGCTGGGTCTCCCGTGGAGGCAGACGCCCCTGCTGGGGAGCACGCGCACCTCTCCCTGACGGGACCCCTGAGGTCTAGGCGCTGTCCCGTTATCCTGAGATGCACGTGGGTGTCACTGGACACCTGGGCCTCCTCCTGCCGGGTTTCTGGAGGTGGAGATGGCCACACGGCTGCCTGCCGAGGGGCCGCGGGGGCCCAGAGCACAGTCCCCAGTCCCCTCCACAGGCCTGGGCATGGCCCTTGACGCGTCGGCCGGGGGCTATGTCCAGAGCTGGCTGATCCTCTGGCCGCCTGAAACCTCCTGGCCTGGCAGCCTCTCCATCCCTCCTGTGAGGCTGATGGTGTGGGTGACTCTGTGTCTTATGTTCAGGGAGGTGGCCTTATGCTGGTCTGGTCTGCTGGCTGCCCAGGGCTTTGTGGAGACGAGGGTGGGAAGGAGCTGGTTCGGCCAAGCCCATGGAGCTCATGGTGGCCCATGCTGGCCCCGGCCTCACCTGGGCTCCTGGGGGGCCTGGCCGGCTCCCTGCACTTGGGTTTCCTTGACTGAGGGGAGAACACAGCGGTTGTGAGGATTAGATAAGCCTGCCCCTCGAAGCCTCTGGTGCTGATTGCGGTCGGTCTTGGTATATGCCCCCCATCCCCGTTGCTCAGCAGCCTTGGCTCCCCCCGTAAGCTGGGGACACGCTGGCCTGAGCCTTCAGCGTGAGGTCCTGGAGCGGCCCTGGTGCTGATCCTGCCGTCTCTCTTGAAGCTGGTGACAGCGAGTTCCAGGCGCTGCTGGACATCTGGTTCCCGGAGAAGAAGCCGCTGCCCACAGCATTCCTGGTGGACACGTCGGAGGAGGCGCTGCTGCTGCCTGACTGGCTGAAGCTGCGTATGATCCGCTCAGAGGTCCCGCGGCTGGTGGATGCCGGTACTGCCCGGGGTGGGGGAGGGGCGCCGGTACTGCCGGGGTTGGGGAGGGGCGCTGGTACTGCCGGGGTGGGGGGTCGGCCTGGGGAGGGGGACACTGGTACTGCCCGGGGGTGGACGGCCAGGAGCGGATGCTGGTACTGCCTGGGGGGGGGGCGGTCGGCCTGGGGAGGGGGACACTGGTACTGCCCGGGGGCTGACGGCCAGGAGCGGATGCTGGTACTGCCCGGGGGGGGGGGGGGGGATGGCTGGGGGAAATGCTGGTATGGCCCAAGGGGAACTGGGCCTTGCTGCAGGCCGTTGCCGAGGACAGAGGGCAGCTTGGGAGCCTCTGGCAGGTTCTGGGGCATCCGTTATTCGGCTCGTGTCTAGATCACTCAGGGAGCTGACCCTGTTTGCAAGCTCTTATGGCCTTACGAGGCCTTGGAGAGAACAGGGCGCTGGAGGAGGGAGGGAGGCAGTGGTCTGGACTGTGGGGTGGGCTCGGGCAGCCTGCAGTGAGGAGGAAGGGTGCCCAGCAGCTGGGGAGGCTGGGCAGGTTGGGGGCGAGCTGGTTTGGGAAGCACAGAGGACACGCTTGGGCGAGTCTGACGCGGGGCGGGGGCCAGAGGACCCCGCGGCCGCCCACGGGGCTGCCCTCCGGCGCCGTGCCCGCCCGCCGGCCGCTGAGGGGAGCCGCCCACAGCCCTGCAGGACCTGGAGCCGCAGCAGCTGCTGCTGTTCGTGCAGTCCTTCGGCATCCCCGTGTCCAGCATGAGCAAGCTGCTGCAGTACCTGGACCAGGCCGTGGCCCACGACCCCCAGACCCTGGAGCAGAACATCATGGACAAGAGTGAGCACCCCGGGCAGGGCTCTGCGCGGGCGGCTGCCTCAGACCCCGCTTGCTGGTCCCGGGGAGGCATGGGGCTCTGTGGGCGCCGTGGGGAGGAGCCCTCTTCTCTGACCCCGCGGCATCCCCGCGGTGTCCCCACAGACTACATGGCGCACCTGGTGGAGGTCCAGCATGAGCGTGGGGCGTCCGGAGGCCAGACTTTCCACTCGCTGCTCACAGCCTCCCTGCCCGCCCGGCGAGGTACCGGCACCCGCCCGAGTCCCCGTGCACGGCCGCCAGGCTGCATCTGCCCCCGCGCCCCCGTGTTAGCGGGCTCTGTACTTCGTAGGCCTCGGGAGCCCTGGCGAGAGCTCTCAGTAGGGCCCGTGAGCTGTTTCTCTGTGGGCGGCTGGCTTTGGTTGGCAGGGTCCCCGTGAAGCAGGTGGGAGGGCCTCTCGCTGACGCTGCGCTTCCCTTTCTGCAGATAGCGCGGAGGCGCCGAAACCCAAAAGCAGCCCGGAGCAGCCGCCGGGCCAGGGCAGGACCCGCGCCGTGACACAGGTGCGAGTGCTGGGCCCGGAGGACGACCTGGCTGGCTTGCTCCTGCAGGTACGGGTGCCCCCTCCCCCGCCCCGCCCCGCCCTGCCCCACCCCTGCCCCCCGCCTGTCCCCCCACCCGGGCCCATGGCCTGGGCTCCCCGGGCCCAGTGATGGGTGCTGCAGAGCATATGTGCCGTTTCCTGGCTGACACCCTTGCACACGCACGTGTATGCACAGGTCCACATGCGCTCTCCCGGGCCTGTTGCCCTGGGCCCCGTCCCCAGTCCACAGCCCCCTCCTCACGCCCGCCTGGAGAGTGTGGTGGGTCAGGGTGCCCGCTGCTGGCCTGACCGCCCCCCTTCTCTGCGCAGATCTTCCCACTGAGCCCGGGCCCCCGGTGGCAGAGCTCCAGCGCGCGCCCTGCCGCCCTGGCGCTGCAGCAGGCCCTGGGCCGGGAGCTGGCGCGCGTCCGCCAGGGGAGCCCCGAGGCGCCGGGCGTCGCGGTGCGCCTCCTGCAGGCCCTCGCCACCCTGCTGAGCTCCCCGCACGGCGGGGCCCTGGCCCTGGCCATGCACCGAGGCCACGTCCTCGCCTGCCCCCTGATGCGCCAGCTCTGCCAGTACCAGGTGGGCCGGGGTGGGCCGCGACGCCTCGCCCGCCCCGTCTGTGCCCGCACGCGTGCTTGCCCCCGTCGTGTGTCCCCGGGTCACTGGGAGGAGCTGCACATGGGCCCTCCGCGGCCGAGGGTGGGGCGCGCACGCGGCACCGCCGTGCGGCGGGTGGGTTCCGGGGCTCTGGCCCCGTCTGAGCCGTGCCCTGCCCCCCCAGCGCTGCGCGCCCCAGGACGCCGGCTTCTCGTCGCTCTTCCTCAAGGTGCTCGTACAGGCCCTGCAGTGGCTGGACGGTCCCTCCGTGGAGGCCGGGCCCCTGCAGGCCCAGCTCAGACTGTTTGCCGCCCAGTGCTCGGCGCGGCGCCGGATCAGCAACGGTGAGGCAGGGCTCCCGGGCTCTGCCGCTGTGTCGGGGGGCCTGTTCCCGGGGGGCCCAGAGGCAGCGGGGGGCGTGGCCCAGTGCTTTCAGGGCCGGGACCCAGGGGCGGCCCCTTGGGGAGGAGAGTGTGTGTGGGAACCGAGGGGGTCACGCCTGGGGCCCTGGTGGGAGTCCAGCTGGTCACGTGCTCCCCTGCAGTGCGGAGCGGGTTCGTGCACCTGGCGGAGGCCCTGACGTTCCGCGGGGACCCGGAAGCGGTCAGCTCCACCGTGCGTGCCATCGTGGCCACCCTCAAGTCTGGGGAGCAGTGTGACGTGGAGCCCGAGCTCGTCAGCAAAGGTGCCCGGGCCGTGGGCTCCACTGGGGACCCCTCGCTGCTCCAGAGTCCCTCTGCCGGGCGCCCCCAGGAAAAGCGAACCCCGGGGGCGGGCTGTGTGCTGGAGTCGGGCGTGCCCTGGGCCAGTGTGACACGCACCCCCTCTGCCCCGCAGTCCTCCGGGGTTTGATCGAGGCGAGGTCCCCTCACTTGGAGGAGCTGCTGGCCGCGCTCTTCTCCACCGCGTCCGCCGTCCCAGCCTCAGGGCCCGTGGCGGTGGTCAGCTCGCTGCTGCTGCCGGAGCAGGAGGAGCCCCTGGCCCCAGGGAAGCAGGACACCGACAGCTGCAGGTGAGCCGGCGGAGCTGCGGCCGGGCCTGGGGGCAGCCCCGGGCGGCTGTGTCTGACCATCCCCCCCTCCCCTGCAGCCAGGAGGCCGTGCGCCTGGGGCCCTGCTCGGGGCTGCTCGTCGACTGGCTGGAGATGCTGGACCCTGAGGTGGTCGGCAGCTGCCCCGACCTTCAGCAGAGGCTGCTCTTCTCCCGGGGCAAGGTGGGCCTCGCCGGGCCTGGCGCACGCTCTTCCTGTCAGTTCTGGCAGGCCCCAGGCCGGAGTCTCATTGGCCGGACAGGTCCCCGTTGTGCCGAGCCAGTCGCCACGACTGGCCAGATCTGGTCACAGAGGCGGGACGGCAGGGGCGGAGTTGGTCCCTGTGGGCCCAGGTCCTCGCAGGGTGCTGGAGGGAGAGTGGAGGCTTGCTCCCCTGAAGAGGGGCGAGGCCGGAGCCCACGTCAGGGCCCCTCTGGCCCTGGGAAGATGAAGAAACTGACCGGGAGGCCGGGGAGGGGCTGTGTGGCCCCGCCCCGTTCCTGCCCCGTGCTGGTGGGTCTGCGCTTCCGAGGGTGTGGGTCACGCTCCCGCGCCCACAGCGCTGCTCGCGTGTCCCCATCTCTGAGAGGTGGGTTCAGTTCAGCCCACGTTTAACCTGCGGAGTGACCCGCCAGCCTGGGAGGCCCTGCCCCGAAGCGGCGGCTTCTCTCTGCCCTGTGCCGCCTCCTGCTGGCCGCCCGCCGTCCACTGACCCCACTTGCCAGAGTTGGGCAACCCAGCGGGGGCCAACCCAGGTTTCCTCCGTCCCAGGGCAAAGGCCACCCTGGCCCCCAGGTGCCATCTTTCCGCCCCTACCTACTGGCCCTGCTCACACACCAGTCCAGCTGGTCCACCCTGCACCAGTGTATCCGCATCCTGCTGGGCAGGGGCCGGGAACAGAGGTGAGCCCCCCCTCCGGCCTTCCCCCGGGGTGAGCCCCCCCCCCGCCCCACCGACCCTCCCCCGGGGTGAGCCCCCCCCCCCGCGCCCTGCCGACCCTCCCCTGGGGTGAGCCCCCCCCGCGCCCCACCGACCCTTCCCCGGGGTGACCCACCGCCCCCCGCTCCGAGTCCGACCTCCCGGGGTGACCCCCCCAGACCCGGCCGCCCCCCCTGGGGTGACGCCCCCTGCAACCCGCCCGGCCCTCCCTCCCGGGTGAGCCCCCCCGCGGCCCCGCCGACCCTCCCCCGGGGTGAGCACGCCCCCCCCCGCCGAGCCCCGCCGACCCTCCCCTGGGGTGAGCCCCCCCCCACAGCCCCGCCCCGCCGACCCTCCCCCGGGGTGAGCCCCCTCCGCTCCGCTGACCCTCCCCCGGGTGAGCCCCCGCCCCCACAGGCCAGCTCCTTCCCTGGCACCACAGGCATCGCTAGGCCCCAGGGTGCTGTGTGGAGCCGCCTGGTGCAGAGCTCGTCTGGGAGCCTGGCCTGGGGGATCTGGCCCAGCACCACCCCAGCCCCTCAGGAGCAGCTCTCTGGCCTGGGTGGCCGGTCCCCTGGCCTCCAGTCACAGTGAAGGGCTGTTGTCTGTGCCGCGTGGCTGCGAGCGAGGGGGCGGGTAGGGGCAGGGCTGGGACGAGGTCGGGCAGGTGGCCCACGTCCTCCGCGGCCAGCCGGGGTCCCAGCAGGCAGGGCATCTTGCCTGTCTCCTCCATCTCCCTCCCCTGGAGTCACGCCTCCTGCTGGGTCTGGCCTCCCCGCCTCCTCCAGGTTTGACCCCTCGGCCTCCCTTGACTTCCTCTGGGCCTGCATCCACGTCCCTCGGATCTGGCAGGGCAGGGACCAGCGCACCCCGCAGGCAGGTTTGGGGTGTCCCCTGCCCGGAGGGCGGGGTGGCCGGGCACGACCGTCCCACGTGGGGCTGACCGACGGCGTCCGACTGCAGAAGCGGCGGGAAGAGCTGGTGCTGCGGGTGCAGCCGGCTGAGCTCGTGGGGCTGGTGGAGCTGATCCTGGCTGAGGCAGAAGCGCGCAGCCAGGACGGGGCCGCGGGCGCCTGCGGGCTGCTCCAGGCACGGCTGCCCCTGCTGCTCAGCTGCTGCCGCGGTGGCGACGAGGGCGTCAGGAAGGTGACGGCGCATTTGACGGGCTGCGTCCAGCAGTGGGGCGACAGGTGAGGGCCCGCCCGGCTCAGGGCCCCGTGGGGGCGGCGGGGGGCGACAGGTGAGGGCCCGCCCGGCTCAGGGCCCCGTGGGGGCGGCGGGGGGCGACAGGTGAGGGCCCGCCCGGCTCGGGGCCCCGTGGGGGGGGCGGGGGGCGACCGGTGAGGGCCTGCCCAGCTCGGGGCCCCGTGGGGGGGGCGTCCCGGCCACACGGTCACCGTGTCTGCTCTCCGCAGTGTCCTGGGCAGGTGCAGCCGTGACCTGCTGGTGCAGCTCTACCTGCAGCGGCCGGACTTGCGCGTGCCCCTGCCCGACGTCCTGCTGCATAGCCAAGGGGCTGCCGGCAGCAGCGTCTGCAAGGTGAGGCCCGACAGGCTCCTGGGGCGCCTGGGTCCTTTGCTTGGGAGTAGGAACCCAGACTGGGAGGTAGGGAAGTGCTTTTTCTCAAACCTAAAGGCCGAGAAGGAATCGGTGAGTGGATAGAGTGTCTGAGGGTGGAGCCTGCCCTGCCACCCGCTCCTATCTGACCTCTTGGAGGGTCCTTCCTCCTCCAGGAAGTCCTCCAGGTGTGGAGCAGAGCAGAGTGGGCATCCCCCCATGTCCCCCTCCTTCCCTGATGGGGACTGTTGACAACCGCAGGCTGCATGTGTGTGACGTCTCCTGTGCCCCAGCCCCCTGCTCTGTCCCTGCATGTCAGCAGGCTCTCAGTGGGTGTGCTGGCTTCAGAGCCGCCGTGCTGGGCGCGTGTGGACAGCGTGTCCCTCCCTGGCTCCTGCCTCCCCCGCCTGCCTAGTGTGGGTCCTCCGTGTGCAGTGTCTGCCTTCGCCTGCTTTCGGTGGTGCGGGGGGCGTGTGGTCTCACGGTCTCCCTACCCCCGCCCCGCCTTCCCCGAGTCGGCTCTGCCTCCAGCGCTGCTTCTCAGGATGGGGGGTGGGGCGGCGTTTCTCCAGCCGTGCCTCCTTCCCTTTGTGTGTGCCGTGTTTCATGCACCTGAAGTTAAGCTTTACCTGTGAGGTTGGTTTTTCTCACCTGCATTAGTTCAGGGCTTCTGTCTGCGGGGAGCGGCTGACGTCACACCGCGTGCCGAGGTTGGCTGGGAGCTCCGGCTTCGGTCAGCTTGATCCTCCGAAGCCCCAGAAGGCAGTGGGGGCAGGTTTCTCTGGGACACCGTGTGGGTCCTCGGGGACCATGCCAGGGCCTCAGGGCTGAGCCTGGGTGGGCAGGTGGGCGCGAAGGTTGCGGGGGCCCTGGCCCTGACTCCCTGCCCCTCTCAGCTGGACGGCCTCATCCACCGCTTCATCACCCTCCTGGCGGACACCAGTGACTCCCGGGCGGCCGAGAGCCGAGTGGCCGATGCCAGCATGGCCTGTCGGAAGCTGGCGGTGGCCCACCCCCTCCTGCTACTGAGGTACCGCCTGGCCATCTGGTCTGGTGTCTCCCCACCCCCAGCCAGGGGCAGGCCCCACACCTGGCGTTCCTGCAAGAATGGGCTCTGCGGCGGAATGTGGCCGAGGGTTACGCGACCGTCATCCTCAGGGCGGTCAGGGTTGCTGACAAGCCAAGCCTGGGGGGGCGGGGCTGGGCGGGTCAGTTGAGCGGGCATCCGCGGCCGGCAGGTGGTCTGGGTCCCAGAGGATGAGGTCTCTGAGAGGAGGGGCTGGAGGACGCCCACAACCAGGCGGCTCTTGCTTGGCTGCAGGCACCTGCCCATGATCGCTGCCCTCCTGCACGGCCGCACGCACCTCAACTTCCAGGAGTTCCGCCAGCAGAACCACCTGACCTTCTTCATGCACGTGCTGGGGGTCTTGGAGCTGCTGCAGCCGCAGGTGTTCCAGAGCGAGCACCAGGGGGCGCTGTGGGACTGCCTGCTCTCCTTCGTGCGCCTGCTGCGGGTGGGTGCCAGCCCCGCCCCGCCCCGCCTCCACCTCCCGGCCGCCCACGCCCCCCCCCCACCCCGACCCGGCCCCGCCCGACCCCGCCCCCATTCTGAATTCTCTCCCCAGTCGGTTTGTCCTGCTTCCACAATTCCGGCAGGCTCCTCCTGACCAGGTCCTCCTGACCAGGACTGGGGGCCTGTCCCCAGAGGCTGCTGGGTGAGGGCAGACGCGGCTCCAGGGAGCCCTGCAGGAGAGCAGGGCCCCGGGCCGCAGGGGGGCGGGGCAGGGCCAGGCCCCCCCAGCTGCCCCTCTGCCTGGGGAGCCCCTGCAGGGTGTGGGCCTCGGCCACTCCTGAGCCTTAGGGACCCAGCAGAGGGCGGTGCCTGGGGGTGTCCAGCCTGCGTTGTGAGGCTCCGGGAGGGGTGCGAGCGGGACCAGGGACACGGCCTCTGTCTCGGGCAGACCCGGCTCTGAGCGCTGCCGTGCGATGCCCTTTGCAGAACTACCGGAAGTCCTCCCGCCACCTGGTGCCCTTCGCCAGCAAGTTCGTGCGGTTCACGCACAAGTACATCAGCTGCAGCCCTGCGGCCGCCGTCGCCTTCTTGCAGAAGCACCTGAACGTGCTCCAGTGAGTGTGCCCCTGTCCGGGCTGTCTCGGTCAGGGCGCAGCGTGGCGGGGCTCAGGGCTGCGAGCTCCAAGGGTCGTGGTGCCCGGGTCACAGACGCTGGGTCTGCGCCAGGGCTGTCCTGAGCTGACTCCCTCCCCCCCGGCCCCCTGGGCCCCCCACCCGCATGCTCCTCAGGCACAGCCTTGCCCCCCGCTCCCCGTGTGGTCCTCACGCAGAGCCTCGTCCGCCCGCCTTTTGTCCCCTAGTGACCTGTCCCTTGACAGCAGCGACCTGGTGATGCTTAAGTCACTCCTGGCAGGGCTCAGCCTTCCCAGCAGGGACGGTGGGGCTGACCGGGTCCTGGACGAGGAGGGTGAGGGTGAGTGGGGCTGGACTTCTGCTGGGAAGGGGGGTTGGACTGCCCTGGGTGGCCCTGGGGTGTCGTTGGCCCCAGTTCTGTGATGCGCACGCAGCCCCAGGTGGTGCTGTGGCCCGCATGACCTCCAGCACTTGCCCTCTGGGACCAGCCAGGTCCTCTTCCGCTGCCTGGCTGCATCCGCGTTCCTGCCCCCATTCCGCGGCCCCCACTGCCCCGGCGGCAACCCGGCGCCTGCAGCAGCGTGTCCGGCGAGTGGTGGGTTCGTGAACAGGCTGAGGACCAGGGACCGCTCTGATGCTGGCCCTTCACGGCCATCCTGCCCCGGTTTTGCCCAGTTGTCGGTGCTGAGTGTGACTGTCAGCCGTCCACCGACACGCCTGGCACGGTACTGTGCGCAGCAGTGCCTTTATTGAGCGCCTGCTGTCTGCGCGGCGGCAGCGGGGAGTGCAGGGCTCTCGGAGAAGTGCGCGTCTCACAGGCACCCCCTGCAGGCCTGTGGACTCGACACACTCTCTGAGCGCCCGCCGCGTGTAGGCGCTCTGCCCCATCTTCGGGGGTCGGCTGTGACTCCAGATGCTGCTCAGCAGGGACAGCCCTCCCCTCCACGCCGGGGTCCTGTGGCCGCAGCGTTGAGTGTGTCTGGGCCGCACAGGCCCTCTGCGGCCGGCGGCCGGCGGCTGGGGGCGGGCCATCCTGCCCCCCCGGCCCCTGACTGGCCCTGGCTTCCTGTCTTGCAGACGAGAGCTCGGCCGGCTCCCTGCCTTTGGTCAGTGTCTACATCTTCACCCCTCTGACTGCAGCTGAGATGGCCCCCTACATGAAGAGGCTGTCCCGGGGCCAGACGGTCGAGGGTGAGTTAGGGGGTGTGGCTCCTCCAGGCCAGCTGCCCCTGTGGTGGGGGTGGTCTCCCAGGTTCTGTCCCTGCGGTCCTGGGTCCCAAAGCGGCCCTGGCTGTCCCAGCTTCTCCTGGGGGGCATCCAGGAGACTGCAGGGCCCCTGGGAGGGCTGGGTCTTTGCTCACAGTGGGGGAGGGGCCATGGAGAGGGGATTGGAGGAGGAAGCTGGAGACCAGAGTGGGGGCTGCTCTGCTGGCCGGTGTTCTTGGGGAACCCCCTGGAGTCCCTGTGGGCACCAAGGAAGGGAGGAGCTGGCCGGTGGCCCCTGGTCCCCTCCGGGGGAGCTGAGCCCGGGTGGCCCCTGGGGGCGGGCAGGGCGGTGAGTCTGCAGCGTGACTCTGAGGTGGCCAGGAACAGACACCCAGGGATGTGGTGCACACGCAGATCCCAGGCCCTGCAGACCTGGAGGAGGGTCTTGGGGGAGCGGGCACCTCCTGGTCGATCCCAAACCAGAGGCGCCGTCACAGTGGAGTCGGGAAGGCAGCAGAACCCCAGTGTTTGGCATCCAGAGGTGCTGGGGGCTCCCTGGCCTGAGTGAGCGCTGAGGCAGCGTGGAGGGTCCCAGGAGGCTCGGGTGCCTTGTTCTGAGCAGCTGTGCTGCATCTGGGACCCTGGGGCCTCGGCCAGGCTGGGATCCCTGCCCAGCTGGTGTCAGAGGGCAGTGGGCCGGCCCTGGACTCCGCCGCCTGCCTCCAGGTTGCTGGGGTAGGGGGTACACAGCTCCATCACACGCGCCCTCTGCCCGACCTAGATCTGCTGGAGGTCCTGAGCGACGTGGACGAGATGTCCCGGCGGAGACCGGAGATCCTGGGCTTTTTCTCGGTGCGGAGTGGCCACAGGCCCCAGGGGGCTGGGGCGGGAGGCACAGCCACCCCCACCCCTCTTCCTGCGGGGGCAGGGCGCCTCGCCGGCCAGCCTGGAACCAAGGCAGCCCAGCAAGGCGGAGTGGGGCTGGGGGAGTGGGGTCCTCGGCCACGCTTGCTGAGGGGGTAGCCCCGATGGGAGGTGGCCTGCTGACGTGCGTCCTCCCACAGACCAGCCTGCAGCGGCTCATGAGCTCGGCTGAGGAGTCCTGCCGCAGCCTGGCCTTCAGCCTGGCCCTGCGCTCCATCCAGAACAACCCCGGGTGAGCCAGCGTCCCTGCCTGGGGCCGGGGCTGTGGGGGGCCTCGGGGCCTCAGCCGTCCTGGCTTGGGTTAGGGGTGGAGGGCCGAGGCTGCCCTGGACATGTGGCTTTTTCAGCATCGCAGCCGACTTCCTGCCCACGTTCATGTACTGCCTGGGCAGCCGCGACTTCGAGGTGGTGCAGACGGCCCTGAGGAACCTGCCCGAGTACACCCTCCTCTGCCAAGGTCCGTCTGCTGCCCCCGGGGGCCTTGGTCCTCTGGCCCGAGCGAGAGCAGCCGGGGTGCGGGGGCGGAGCTGACAGGCCCTCGTCTGTCCGCAGAGCACGCGGCCGTGTTACTGCACCGAGCCTTCCTGGTGGGCATGTACGGCCAGATGGACACCAGCGCCCAGATCTCCGAGGCCCTGAGGATCCTGCACTTGGAGGCCGTGATGTGAGCGGAGCTTCAGGACCACCAAGGCGGGCCGCGGGCACTTGGAGCCCACACCCAGGGCCCTGCCGGCAGTGGGGGGCCGCCCGCCCCAGAGGCTGTCCCGCCTGCAGCTGCTGGGGGTGCAGCCTGGGGGAGGGGTGCTGACATCCTGTGGGTTCAAATGAAACTTGCTGAATTCCCTGATCCCGCTGCCTGTGTGGTTTCTGGAGACCTTGGGCGGGGGGCGGTCGGGGGGAGTGAGTGGGAGCCGGGAGCCTGGCCCCTAGACCCAGCCTGCCTGCCCCTGGGGGACACGGGGGGTGTCCGTCTGGAGACAGGAGGCCCCCCCGCCTGGGCACGGTCCTGGCCCTCCAGCTGACTCTTCTTTCTGGCAGCGCTGGGTGGAAAGAGACGACAGTGCCCGGGCACTCCCTGCCCACGGGCCCGGCCTCATAGGCTCCCAGGGGAGTGGGGTGTGCTGGGGGTGCAAACCAGTCCCCGCTCCATCCCCAGAAGGGACCACAGGGCCTGGGGCCTGAGGCTTCAGGCTTCTCTTCCAGAAGCCTCTGTGTTCCAGCTGCAGGGGGACGACCAGCCCCGTCTGCCCACTGGGGGTGGGGGTGGCCGGCAGCCCCGTGGAGCCACAGTGCTGGAGGATGGTCTGCCCGAGAATCTGGCACCGAGGGCGGGGGAGGGCCGTGTCCAGCGAGGGCCCGGGCTCCCAGGCGGCACTGGTTTCTCCAGGCCAATGTCCCTCTCACAGGGTGACACTGTCCCGCCCCATCAACGCTCATAGCAGCGGGGTGTTCCCCGCACACAGGGCGCCTCCGTCTTCCCTCCTGCTGCCCCCTGGGTTCATCACTGCCACCCCCTAGCAGGGTCACCGGGTTCCTGCACATCCGGGGCCACCAGGGGGCGCTGAGGCTCTGCCGGGCCCAAGCCAGTGAGGCCGGCCTGGGTGAGGAGAACAGGCCCTCAGGGGCGGGGGCGGGCAGTGCCTCCAGCCCGCCAGGGACTGGGCCTTGCTCCCCGCCCCGGGGCCCCGGGTCAGCCAGGGCCTTGTCCGCTGCAGGACGGCCTCACCAGGCCCCCTCCCACCGCTGCGCCCACACCCAGCCTCCCTGCTCCCCGTGCCCCTCATGGGTCAGCCACACAGCTGCCCGTGCGACAGCCCCTTGGTGTCCAGGTCCCACCCACTCCCCGGTGGAGTCCAGGGAGCCCCTCCCGTCCTGTCTGTGTGGCTCCTGCCCTGGGCACGTGGGATGGATGCCCCTCCTGGGGGCTGGAGCCCTGCTGCTGCCCCTGCAGAAGCAGGCGTGGACCTGAAGTGTCCCCTCCCTGCCTGGGTGCCCTGTGGGGGGCCCCATGGCACCTCCACAGTGCCGCAGCCCCCCACCCGAGCCTGCGTGGTGCCGTGGGGACACCCGCAGGCCTCACCCCGGGCCAGGGTGGCCGGGAACACAGGTGCCCTGGGGTTTGGGAGGATGGGGGCTGGGGCATTTCACCCCAGCATGGGCTCAGGACGGGCCTAGCTGGCAGGCAGGCTCTGGGGATCCTGGGGCTCCTTGCTGCCCAGTCCCAACGTCGGGGCCAAGGCTGGGGGGAGGCACAGCCGGGCCCTGGGGGAGGGGTGCTGCCCGCCCCCACCCACAGGGGCAGAGGTGGGGCTGCGGGCGGGTGGCTGGGGCTCGGCGGTGTCCGTGGCCCCCGCGTTCACCAGCCTGGGTGCTGTAGCGTTGCCTGGCGGGTGGGGGCCGCGGGGCCCTCGGGGCCGGCTTGGGGAGCACGTGGCCATGTGCAGGGGAGGGCAGAGCGGGGGTGCGGGCGGCCTCCTGGCTTGGCCCCTTGAGCGCCCTCGGCCAGCTCCATCTTACACAGGGCCCAGCGGAGGGGGCCAGGGGTGGAGTGTGCATGTGTGGGGTGAGCAGGGGCATGGGGACGCCAACTGAGCCCCTCTGGGGGGAGCAAGGCCGCCTGACGGGCACCTGCGTGTGCACAGCCGTGCGGGGGGCAGCCCGAGTCCCAGCTCCCTGCAAGGCGGAAACTCGGGGCCTCTCCCCGCAGAGCAGGGTGGGCTCAGCTGCCCAGGGGATGTCCAAGGTCCAGAAGCCTGGCTGGACCCACAGGGCCCAGCGGGGGTGGGGTGGAGCCCCCCGGCCCCAGTCCCAGTCCAGACGTGTGAGCCCCGCACCCTCCCTGGGCCTCAGCGCCCCTCGACAAGCAGAGGGAGGCGGTGAGCTGAGGAGTCCCGCCAGCCCTCAGCCCCCTCGCTGTCCAGGGAAGGCTGTCGGAGGGCGCAGGGGACCTGGCTATCCTCACCAGTTGCCGAGGGGTGGGGCCAGATGCACCGTTGCCATGGTGACAAGTTCGCCTGTTTCCTTACAGCCTCTTTAACAAACGCTTCCTGGTTTCATTTTTGGTCCTGGCAAGGGGTGGACCCTGACCTGCAGATGGCCAGGCGGCCAGGCAGAGGGCCAGAGGGGCGTGGGCAGCGGGGGCCCAGGGCCCAGGTGTCCTCACGGAGGTTCCCAGCAGCAGGGCCCCACCTTCACCCAGGGAGGGCCGGCTCACGGCCCCACTTTGCAGATGAGGCCCTGAGGCCCAGTTAGTTGTTCAGGTCACACGAGGTAGAGCTGCCCTGGAGTCCTGGGCCAGGATGCTCCCTCTCTTTTCCTCCCTCAGAGCAACTGAAAACTGATGCAGTTTGGTCTGGCTGGGCTGAGGTGGGGTTATTTCAGGCATCTTGGCCATGAGGGGTATGGCGGGGGGCTCCCCCGGGATTGCCAGCCCCTCGCTCCCGGGGGAAGTGGCCTGTTTGGAAGGCTCTGGGGAGGACAGGCTGGGTGGGGGTGGGGGGCGGGTGGAGAAAGAAGGGAAAGGTACCCACCCACGAGGCCCTTCCTGCAGGACTTCTCAGAGCCTTCATCCCCTGCCGAGCAGCATGACGCCCAAGGGAGTGGCCAGACTGACCCCCTCGTCAGGGCTGTCGGGAAGCAGCGCTGGGAGCCCGGGCCTGTGCGGACGACACGCTCGGACCCCACCGGACCCCTCCTGTGCTTCAGGGCAAGGCGGGCGGCTTGTCCCAGCAGCACCGGCGCTGACCATGGAAGTGAGGGCAGCTGCGGTTGTGGTCGCCGGACGCTTGGGGGGAACAGCTGAGCGGAGCACCCCGAGGGGAACCAGAGCCACTTGCGGGGGCACCAGGGGGTCACATGGACTTCACAGCGGAGCATCCAAGGGGCGTCCCGTCCTCCCCTGGTTCCCAAGGCCACGGTCAGCTCAGCCGATGGCCCACATGGGCGGCTGTGGATGCCAGCACCCCAGGCAGGAGGGAGCTGGAAGCTGTGACACCCCATTTTAAGGGGCCACCTATTAATTAATTAGGCCCCATGAATAATGCACGCTGCCTTGGGTATATTAATAGCATAGTTATACGGCGTGCTATGGATAGTATACGTTCTCATCCGAACACCTCAGGAATAATTCACGACCTGCTCCTTCCCCGGGATCCGGGGGAACCCGGCCGGTGCTTCGGCTGGGACTCGTGGTTTGCTTCCAACAGCCGAATTTTACATTTCATTATAAATGGCTTTGCTGGGCATGTCGGTAACTTTTACATTTCCATCCACTTTATTATTAATGGCTTTCCTGAACTGTAGCAGCCCAACATTGCACACAATGCATTATAAATATTTGATCCGGCATCTATAGTCTGCCATTTATCATTTATAACGGGTTACAAAAACATTATAAAACATTAACCGCACATTTATAGATCATTTTCGGCTACCACGACGATGTGTTATAAATACATTATTAATTCTCCTCATGCCATTTATAAGAACCCCGTGTAATGGGGCCCAGCCCTCCCATCCTGTTAACAGTACGCAGGGGCTGGTGGGGGCACCAGCCAGTGGGACCAGGGCCAAAGGAAGCCCAGCCCTGCCTGCAGTGACTGTGTGTCCTTGGCGAGATCGCACCATCTCTCTGTTCAAAAAGCAGGTTGCAAGGACAGACCCCCTTCACTGAGCACTGGCCCTCTTCTCACAGCCACCCAGACCCGGGCGTTATTGTCACGTTTCATTATGTGGAAGCAGAGGCTGCAGTCAGGGATGCTGAGCTGGCCGTGGAGGCCTGGGGTGCCCCGAGTCACCAGCCCCCAGCTTGGGGCTGAGAGTTCAGACACGGCTGCTCCTGGCCTTGAAGGGAGGACTGGAGGACCCCGGGGTGAAGCAGAGATTCAGGGTGAGGGCACCCAGGCAGAAGCGCAGGAGGCTCAGAGAAGGGGGGTGACGGACAGGGTAAAGCTGTGCCTAGCGGGGCTGCCAGCCTGGCCTGCCCGATGGGGTCCGCGCGTGTCGTCCGCACAGGCCCGGGCTCCCAGCACTATTTCCCAACAGCCCTGACGAGGGGGTCAGTTTGGGAACCCCTGTGCAGCATGGCCACTCCCTTGGGCATCATGCTGCTCGGCAGGGGATGAAGGCTCTGAGAAGTCCTGCAAGAAGGGCCTCGTGGGCGGGTACCTTTCCCTTCTTTCCCCACCCGCCCCCCACTCCCGCTCTGGTTTCCTCCCTCTGCTTCAAGGCTCCAGGCACTGCCAGCTCTGCCGTGTCTGGACAGGCACCCCCCATTTTGTTCCAGCTCAGGCCATCAGCCTTGACCAGATCTGTTACTTGCGGTTCAATCTACCGGTTAAAGGGTCTGCAGACCCCACCCCACCACTCCATGGTCCCCCCACCGCGAACCTGCCTAGGGGCCCAGCAGGCTTTTTGGATACAAATCAGCGCTGCCTGTGGCCGGAATGTCCCTGGTCCCCAGCACTGGGCCTGCCAGCCTTCCTCCCAGGGAGGGCCCCCCAGTGTCACCAAGAGGTCTGGAAAGCAGGAGGGGGCAGATCGAGAACATCTGGCCTGGAAGTCCTGCCCTGGACCAGGGTGTCCCCCCCGCACAGGAGGCCGGCCGGGCTGACCCAGGCTCCCCCGGCCCTCCCCCACGCCGGGGCTGGGGCTCCGAGGTCTCAGCTCTGTCTGCCGATCTGGTGGTCCCCTCTCCCCTCAGAGCCTCATTTTCCTGAGCTGCAGAACAGGTCGGGTCAACCCACTTTTTGTGAGAAAATGGGTGTGGAAATGCTAGAAAAGGCTGGAGTGGGGCCGGCCTGGCCCTGCTGCCTCCCCGAACCCTGCCAGCCGCCCCCGCAGCTGGGTCTCTCCATCCCTCCGGTGCTCCTCCGGTGCTCCTCCATCCCTCGGGAGCTCCTCTGGCTTCATTCCTGCTGCCGAGCTCTGTGCAGGCCAGTTCCTGTGCCTGGGACACTCCCCCCTTTCCTCTGTGACAAGCCAATTCCCACTTACCCTCAGGTCTCAGTTCTCATGTCTCCTCCCCAGGGAAGCCATCTCCTGCCTCTGGCTCAACACAGGGGCCCCTCGTTCACCATCTAAAGGGACTGCGGATCCCCTTGGAGCGCTGTCATGGGGGCAGTTTTGCCTTTGTCTGTGTTACGTGTATCAGTCAGGTAGGAATGCTAGCTGCTGTAACAAACAGGTCCCAGAGTTCCAGCAACTGGATCCAGCCCGCCAGTGTTGCTCTTTACCCAGAGGCCAACCTGGTCAGTGATGACCTTCTGCCGGACCCGCATCGTCCAAGCTCCTCCATCTGCGGCCCCATCACCTGGTAAGTTCTCTCCACCCAGCCAGCAGACCATGGAGAAGATGGAGGCCGAGTGCACCCACCGCCTCCGTTGGCCACAGCAGCCCCCTGACCTGCGGGGGAAACGGCAGGAAGCGGAAACGGCAGGAAGAGGAGGACATCCGAGGGGCAGTGGTGGGAGGGGACGTGGAGAGCTGACTTTGGGGGAGGGGTGGGTGGCCCCATTTTGAAGACAGTGCTTTTCTGTTGAGTGGGGGGGCGGGTCAGAGGAGGGGTTTGAGAAGTTGGGGGGCAAGTTCTGGCCCCCACTGCTGTCAAAGATTTTGTGCTGAGAAGAGACTTGAAGGTGCCACGCCAGAAGCAGAGGCATGGCTAAGATGATTCCTGGATTCCTGGAGAAACACAGGCTTGCAGCAGCTGGTGGCTGTGGAGGTGGTGGCAACGGTCAGCTTCCGGCTGGACTGGATGTAGGCAGGGAGAAGACAGGAGGCAAGGGTCATGCCCAGGCTTGCGGCCCCAGCCGCAGGACAGGACCACGTCGGCAGGCTGCGGGCGGGGCTGGTTGGGGGCTGGGAGGCCCAGGAGCGGACGAGTGCAGGGGGCCCTGGGGCAGAGGCTCTAGGCCAGAGGGGCAGGGCGGGCGTGGGAGGGTGGGGCCAGGGAGCAGCCGGAGATGTGATAAGAGGCAGGACTTCACTCGGGGTGCTGCAGGGGCCAAGCTGGGAAGGGCTTGTTCTGCTGGCTTTCTGGAAGGATCCCTAGGCTGCGGGGGAGGGGTGGACTATGGTGGCTGGAGGACAGGAGGACGGGAGGAAGCTGAGGGAGACGGGCCCACAGTCAGGGGCCAGGTGTTGGTGGCCTGGACGAGAGGGGCCGCAGCGGGGAGACTAGGGGTATCCTGGCTGGGGGGCTGGAGAGGAGCAGAGCTGGTGGAAGGACACGCTCTCTGTGAGGTGCTGAAGGGGACACCCCACACATGCTGCCTTCCACATCACTGTCCCCAGAGGCAGCCACGTGGCCAAGGGTGCAGCTTAAACTCCTAAGAGTCAGAGCTCTGGCCACCTCCCTCTTCCTTCTGAGCCCCCAGCCTCATCCAGCCCTGACCGCCACTTCGTGGCCATGGCCTTCCCCTGCCTCACTGGCTTTTTTAGTTCTAAATTCTGCCCTGGAGTCAGGAAAACTCACTTGGCTCTAGGACTAACCAACAGCCCAGCCGAGCTGGCAGGACATCACCCTTTGTCCTCTATCTGGAAAACCCCAGTAGGTGAGGGCAGCGGCCACGGTCTCAGGTCACAGGGGCTCCCTGTCTAGTACCTGCTTGCCCCTGGTGATGGGAAGCTCACCACCACTGGGCCCAGTCGCAGAAAGGAGTTGGCTCTGCACGGGAAGACCGTCTCCACTCCTTCGAGTGGGCACAGAGGCCACCCTGTCCCCTTGCTGGGCCTCTATCGGGGAAAACACCTTCCTTCCTGCCCTTCGGAGGCCTTGTCTGGACAAGCCCTGGGCCCGGCCGTGTGGGCGGGGTCACCGCACATGTCTGGGGTCAGTGTTTCTGACCGGCTGTCCTCCCTACAGACAGGGTTCCCCGAGTTCGCGGACGGCCGGGAGCAGCCCTGTAACTGAGGTCCCCACGGGGACCTTTTCCTTAATAACCTGGGTCTCAGATGCTCGTAGTGGAAAACTGGGACACAGATCAGAACACCGAGACCCCCCAGGGGTCTCAGGCAGGGAGACTCCTGGAGGACGTCGCCCCACCGGCAGGGCCGCCAACGACACCACGCCCCTTCCCCGGTCTCCGCTGCCTCTTCCTTGAATACGGAAGGTTCAAGGGCCCGCCGGCAAGACAAGCCGGATCGGAAAGTCCTTCCAAAGGCCAGAAATGCGAGGGCCATTCCTGCCGCGCGCCCGGAGGGCGTGGGGGTGGGGGGGGGCACCGGCCGGCCCGCCTGGCGGCACCCGGATCAGGCCTCAGTCTCCGCGCCCCAGGAGGGTGCGGGAGGGGGTTGGAAAGAAAAAGCGTCGAAGCGCCTCCGCGGGACCCCGGGAGGGAGGGGCGAGCGGCTGGCGGGGCCTGGGCGGGGCCAGTGGGGCGGGGCTTGCTCGGGCCGAAGCCTTGCGGGGCCAGGCGGGGGCGGGGCCCGACCCTGCCCGGGGGCGGGGCCTATCCGGGACGCATCCTGACTGGAGGAGTGGGGCCTGGTGGGCGGGACCTCGTGGTAGGGGGCGGGGATTCGCCGGGGGCAGGGCCAGGCGGGCGGACTCCGGCCGCGCTCCCGCCGGTTCCTCGTCCTCCCGGGGCTCCTCGGCCGCGTCTCCTCGGCCGCGTCTCCTCGTCCTCCCAGCGTTCGGGGTCGGGGTGCTCGTCCGCCCCCCGGGCTCGGGCCGGGCGGCGGCCCCCGGGAAGCGCTGTCCGAGCTCCGGCCCCGGCCGGGCGGACGCCGCCGCCCGCATGGCGGCCATCAGGGCGCTGGAGCAGTGGTGCCGGCAGCAGTGCGAGGGTTACCGGGACGTAAGCATCACCAACATGACCACGTCGTTCCGCGACGGCCTGGCCTTCTGCGCCATCCTGCACCGCCACCGGCCGGACCTCATGTGAGTGCGCCCGCCGCCCGCGCGCCGCCGGGGAGACCGAGGCCGGGCTGCTCGGGCCGGGGGCGGGGCAGTGAGCTGCCCCCGGCGGCCTCAGTTTGTCCGACCACCAGACGGAGCTCGGCCGGAGCCAGGACCTCCGGCCGCCCCCGCCGGCTTAGTCAGTCTGTGACTCAGGCCAGCGACCTGGGCTCTGGCCACAGCCAGCCTTCCTGGCCAGTCTCCCTGGGAAAGGGCCGGCACAGCTGCCCTTCTGGGCCCTCTGAGAGCCCCCACTGTCCTGAGACCTAGCCACCAGATCAGGGGTCCTTACTGATGGGAATGACTGTGGGGTACTGCCCCTACCCGAGCCTGTTTAGGCACCTTTAGGAATGCAGCCCCGGGTCACTGTGGGGGAGGGGCCAACAGAACTGAAAGCTTGAGACCACCCGGTCCAGGTCCCACTGGCCAGGCCTCAGTACCAGAGGGTGATAGGGCCAGAGGCAGGAGCCTTGGGAGGTGGGGAGGCCTGGGGACTAGGTCGTCTCCCCCCCAGGAGGGTCTCGGAGCCGAGGCTGGGAGGTGGACCCTGCCCTGCTGCCAGACCTTGTCCCCATTCTGGGCCCTCCGTCTGTTACTCAGTTAGCAAACACTCTTTGGCTGGGATTGGGACCCAGCTGGCTGGGACAAAGCTTTGTGCTGTGAGGCCCTGGCCCCCCGCATCGTGAGAATTCACAATGAGTAAAGCTGCCCGGGCGGGTGCCTGGGCTGGCCAGACAGAGGCTTGGGAAGGGTGTCCTCAGAAAATGCCTTCTGGGAAAGCAGGGTGTTTCAAAGTTCTCCCCGAGAAGTCGTGGGTGGAGCCAGAGGTGGGTGGAGCGGGTTTTCCAGGGAGCCCGCGGGTGGGAGAGGCCCGAGGCTGCACCTCCCACAGTAAGTGCTGCCCTCAGGGGTCTGCTGTTCAGACCGAGGCCCAGGGAGGGGGCATCCTTGCTTGGGGCACAGAGCATGTCGGGCAGAACCAGGGCTGGCACATGCCCTGTCCCCCTCCACACCCAGATGCCCCCTGTACCCCCGGGGACTGTCCCCAGGCCCTCTAGAGGGAAGCTGGTCTTAAGAAAGAGGCCCGCAAGGATTTCCTCCTGTAGCCGGGGGTTGTGAAATGCATGTGTGGAGCTGGTGGGCCGTGCTCTCTGCTCCCAGCCCCGGCCTGGGGATGTGCCTTGGTCGTCCTTGGAGCCAAATATCAGGGCAGTGAGTGTTCCACACTGAACAGCTGAAGCTGGGCTTTGAGGGGTGGGCTGGGGTCTTGGAGACTGGGGCATGAACTAGTCGTGGAGGCTGGGGCAGGCAGAGTCCTGGGGAAGGCTGGCTGGTGACTGAGCCCAGGAAACCCAGATGGGGTCAGCGGGAGCAGTCTGCCATTGGCGGAAAAACCGGCGGGTGCGGCCCTCTGCCAGCCCCTCAGCCTCAGGACACCGCGTGGGTGTAGCTGGAAATCTGGGGCCTTTCCGAGCCCCAGGAGTGCCCATCTGTTCTCAGCTGAGCTGGAGTTGGAGGCCTTTGTGTGTGTGTGTGTGTGTGTGTGTGTGTGTGTGTGCGCGCGCGCGCAAGCCTGTCTCAGCATGCACTGCCCACAGGTGAGCACAGGCGTGCACATGTGGGTGTGTCCGTGTCCTGGCCAAGCTGGTGTCTTACAGCCGTTCCGATAACCATTATTGAGTGCCTGCTGTATACTCAGCACTGCGTACTGTGCAAGGTGGCCTTGGCCCCTGCCTCAGGCAGGGACTGATGTAGAGACGGACAGCAAACAGACACATGGACAGAGGCTCCGGGCAGCTCCGGGTGGTGGTAAGGGTGGGGCAGGGGCCGCTGGGGGGAGGAGGAGGGGTAGAGTAGCCGCTTCCTGCTGGCTTGGTGTCACCTGCCCCCACTGGACTTTCAGCTCCAGGGGGTGGGGATGTCTGCTTTGTGCACTGCTGTGTCCCCAGTGCCTGGAACCATATCTGGCATGTGCCAGGCGCCCAGTAGCTAACAGCATGCAGCTGGAGGTCGACAGATGTGGCTGGTGCTTGGGGCCCAGCAGGTACGGCTGTCGTTGCCAGGTGAGGGCTCTGCAGGCGCCTGGGAGCAACAGACAGGGGCAGAGGCGGCCTGTGATCACAGAGGCAGGGATGGAGGCATGTGGCTGCAGCCGGGGAAGGCCACCGGAGGCTAGAGGGACATGGAGCTTCCGCAGGGAGCTCAGCCCTGCCGACACCTTGATGTTGGACTTCCGGTCTCCAGCGTGGAAGGGAGTAAACATCTGTTACTCTCAGCCGTCCTGTTTGCGGATGTTTGTCACGGCAGCTGTGGGCGACGCGTCAGGCTCCTGTACGTGGCGGGGCCTGGAAGGGACTCCAGAGCTACTAACTGGTGGGATCCCATGAGCGTGGGCCCACGTGCATCACGGGCCTCTGTCTGTGCCCTAAACACCCCTACGCCACCTCTGGTTCCGGCCATGCCTCTGGGCAAGGGGGTGGCCTCCCCAAGAAGCTCTGAGCCGTCCCGCCGGCCCTGTGGTGCAGGACGGGGAGGAAGCACGTGGGAACTTGGCAGGGTGGCTGTCCTCCCTGGTCAGACCTGGGTGACACTTGCCCCTTCCCTCCCCATCCTGTGAAGACCCCCTGGCTGCAGGAAAGTGGACATCCTGTCTCTGCGTCTCCTAGCTTTGCCACCAGGAAGGCCTTCCCTTTATCTCATCTTAGGCCTTCCTTCTGCCTGTCTCCTCCTGGCGCCCAGCGGAGGAGCAAAGCCCTGGAGGAGGGGGCGCTGAGCCCGCCAGTGGGTCCTCACGGCGGCACTGCCCAGCGGGACCTGGCGTTCCCCTGTGCCCTGCGCTGGGTGGGGCGGCAGGCTCTCCCAGCCGTCTGTGCCTGCCCCCAGCCCGCCTGCCAAGCCCACCCTGCAGCTGCAGCTTGCACAGCTGGGCCTGGAGGTGCCTGCCCACAGGGTCTGCTTCCCGACTGACGCCGCACCTGCCCGGCAGCCAGGTGAGCTCAGGAATGGCTCAAAGTAAACACTCCCGTTCCACCTCCAGGCAGTAAACCTGTGGGGCTGGACCTGGAGGGACCAAGGCTCCAGGAGGCAGGAAGGCGGGCGGGCACGGTGCCAGGGCGGGAGCCCTTCCCAGAGGCAGGGCTTCCTTCTCCAGGGCCTTTGAGGCGGGCGGGCCGCTGGAGCCCACCCCCTTGTGCTGGGCAGGAAGCCACCTGGGGACCAGGCCCTGGCTCTGGCCCGAGAGCTGCAGTTGCCGCCTTCCGGCCGGCTCTTCACGGTGCCCGTGGGAAGAGGCTAGGGTCTGAGCCCCCGCCCCCGACTCCCCGGTCCGCCGCTGCAGGAGCCCCAGGCTGACCCCTCTTGGCTGCGTCTGCTCAGGTGGGGGGTCGGTCTGCTCCGGCTTGGGGGAGACCTGCAGCTGGACGGCAAGCAGTAGGGTGTCCTGGGACCCAGCTCCGCGCGTGGGGACCACACC
This sequence comes from Cervus canadensis, assembly GCF_019320065.1. Lineage (NCBI taxonomy): Eukaryota > Metazoa > Chordata > Mammalia > Artiodactyla > Cervidae > Cervus > Cervus canadensis. Next base: position 34,854,291 of record NC_057417.1, read on the forward strand.
CCGCCTCACCCCGGTCCCCCAGCTCCGTCTGCCCTCCCCCGGCCTCTTCCGGGGCGTCTGCCTTGGTGTCTCTGGCCCCAAACCAGCTCCCCCCGCCCCAACACTCTCCTCTGCCCCATGGCCTCTCCCGTCTCCTCCCTGGTGCTTTGGTGCCCACGTGTCCCTCCGTCTGTGTCTCGACCTGTCTGTCCGTCTGTCCCCCCACTCTGCTCCCTGCTCCCCTTCCCCGCAGGATTAACCCCAGATGTGCTGGGGGCACCTGGAAAAAAGCTCTGCTTCTGGCATTCCCCACCCCCCTCCCCAGCCCCAGAGCCCACCCCCACGCAGCTGCTTTTAGTTCCAGGAAATAAACAGTGTGAGGTCAGCCCTCCAAGAATTTGGAAGGGGGTACACCCTCCCAAGAGCCCCCGGGGCGTTGGAGGTCAGCAGCCCTGCTCAGCTGTGGCCACGGGGGGCAGGCCGGCAGGGGCTGTGCGTGCCCGGGCACTCGGCCAGGCTGGGCACCGGCCAGGGCAGGGCACGCAGACCCAGCGAGTTCATTCATTCGGCCAGTGTTGCGACAGTGAACAGATGCCTCAGGGGCCGCTCGCTCAGCCAGCACTGGACAGAGGAGCTCGTCAGCAGCGTTTATGGAGCACCAGCTGTGTGCCTGGCCCCAGCCAGGGGCCTTGGAGTCCTAACAGAACATCCATGATTTTGTCGTTGCTGTGGTTATTTTATTTTTATTTTTGGCCACACCAAGTGGCTTGCGGTATCTTATTGCCCGACCAGGGATTAAACCAGTGTCCCCGCCCCCCCCCGGGGGAAGCAGAGAGTCCTAACCAGTGCACTGATGGGAAAGTCCGGGAACACGTCTGATTTACCTGGGGCGAGGGGGCGGTGCTCCGGGTCCCCGCCCACGGGTATGCAGGTTCTGACCCCTCCAGGCCTTAAACCAAAGCACAAGCTGGCGATGGGCCTCCCTGAGTCAGACCAAGGGATCAGCCCGCAGGGCCTGTTGGACAAGGTCCTGCAAACGGAGGCTGAGACACAGAAGGAAGCCGCCCCACCGGCCCGTCCAGGAGCCCCAGGCGGCTGTCCGCGGGGCCAGTTCCCTCTGGGCCTCTGCCCTGGACATGCGGATGCGGTCTGCTCCCCGAGCCTTCACTCTGCGCCTCTCTTCATCCACGTTTCCTGTTTAGAAGGACGGCAGGCGTTTTGGGTTAGGGTCCCCACTGACTTACCTTGATTCTCTCTGTGAAGTCCCTGCTTCCCAGCAGGGTCATGTCCTGAGGTCATGGGGGTTAGAGCTCCAAAGGGCCCCTTGGGGAGGATAATTCCGCCCGTCCCAGGGGATTCGCTGGTGGCCTGGGGTGGGCGCTCCTTGGCGCTCTCTAAAAGGGTTTGTGAGGCCTCTCTGACTCTGGCCGTTTCCACCACCCCGCTGGACCAGGGCGATGCTGGCCGAACCCCCTGCTGAGGGAGCTGTGAGCTCAGGTTCTGGGAGATGGGAAGGGGTGCTCTGCCTGTAAGGAACAGCGTGAGCCAAGGCCCGGAGGCAGGAGACAGGGAGTTTGGAGAGAGCTGGGTCTGGGTGGGGCATGGTCGCTGTGGGCCTGACCAGGGTGGTCTGGCCCAGCAAGGCGCCTGCGGGAGGCAGGTTGGCTTTTGTGCTGAGGGTGGTGGCCTGCAACGTGAGTGGAAGGGCGGTTCTGCACGCTCTGGCTGGCACACCTTGAGCCTGCTCGGCGGGGCTGGCCCCGAGTCGTGGGTGCCTCGACCTGCCCTGGGTTCTGAGACGCTCACTCTGGGTCTGCAGGCAGACAGGGTCCTGCGAGCAGCTGGCTGCCCTCCCCGCAGGACGGAGCCTCTGCATCCCCCCGGGTGAACCAAGGCCACCGCAGGGGGCAGAGGGCTTCCTTCTGCTTGTTTGGAGACAAAACAGACCTTGTTATCCTGCCCTGCAGCGCCGAGCATCTTGCTGAGGACACGGCTGTTTTGGTCAGTGACCCAGGGCAGATCTGGAGAAGAGATTGGGCTTTCAAAGGGATGGTTGGGGGCGGCAGGGAGGGGGTGCTCCCGAGCCCCCAGATGCTGAGGTCACAAGGGCCAGCCTGGCTGGGAGTCCCCGGGCGATGGATGGAGCCCGGCCAGTCCTCGGGCCACGGATGGTGGGGGAGGGGAGGCCAGGCCGCCACGCCCACCTTCCCGCCCGCCGTCATTTTTCCCCGCAGACAGGTCTGCCGGCCGCCCTGTCCGCACAAAGCACCTCTGTTCTCCCGGGTGGTCTCACATCTGGGACACGTTACCTGGGAGGTGGGGGTCCAGGCGGAGACTGGGAGGGTCCCGAGGAGCCGGGCAGGGCAATGAACAGCCAGAGGCCCGTGGGCCCCTCCCGATGTGTGGCCCAGGGCCGCCTCAGTTTCCTCACTTGTGTGCTCGGCCTCCCCGGGACGTCAGGGGTCGGGGGTCCGTGCACGGTCAGGGCTGGGAGCCAGGGCCTCCCGGGCCAGGTGGCTGCGGGGTCTCCTCTCCGTTTGTGACCCTCCCAGCTTCGAGCCAGCGCTGTGGCCGTCAGCAGCTGTGGTCGCCCTCTTAGGTGGGGCCCCAAGAGAAGAGGGCCCTGCCCGGCTCGGGCAGCACTGGGGTGCAGTGCTCAGCTCTCTGCTGTGCCCCGAGGCTTCCGGAGCAGTTCCCCCCAAAGTGGCGAGGCTGCCGCCCAGCACGTGGACAGACAGATGGACCCGTATGTGACCAGGCCTCCCGGAGGCGTCGGGCCGCCCAGCTGAGCGTCCAGGGCCAGGCCGGCTGCCTGCTGGGGCCCGGCTGTGGCTTCTGCCCGGACCGTCCTCCCGGGGGTGCCAGGCGGTGCTATGCGGAGTCCCAGGGCCCGCCTGGAGCCGGTGCTAGGCTTCTTCCCCTTCCGGAGCGACCTCTGTGCCTCGGCTTCTCCAGGCCGGGCCTGGGGCCCCTGCACACTTGCGGGAAAGTGCAGGGTGGGGGTGGGCATGGGGGCTCTGACATCCTCAGCCTGGAGGGTCTGCCCCCCTTGGGAGGACGGCTGGGCACTGGTGGGCACGCTTAAACCTCAAACGCCAGGACTCTGGGGCCTTGACCCTACTCTGGTCCTGCCGTCCTGCTGTGTGGCCTCAGGCGTGTTACGGAGGCTCTCTGTGCCGCCTCCCTGTCTGTGAGGGGGGCGTGGACAGAGCCGGCAGGTGCGGGGCAGTGTTTGTACGGAGCCGAGGACAGCAGTGGGCTGGGTTCATACAGGGAGCGAGGGGAGCCCGGAGCTGGCACGGGGCCCGGCCTGCCCTGACCACTGGGCCGTGCGCACCTCCATCTATGGGGCCACTCGCTCGGGACGCTGGCCTCTCGGGACCCACAGGCCTGTCAGCTGCCTGCCAGGGGGCTGCCTTCCCTGAGCGGGGGCCTGGCCGGGCTGACCGCTCTGCCACCCGGGGCCTGCTTCCAGCCACACCTAACAGGCGGCGCGGTGCTTGGGGCTCGGCCTCCACAGGGCGAGAGGTGAAGGCTGCAGCTGGGGGCCCGTGTGGGCCGCGGGGGCCCGGGTCGGCGGAAGCGCTGGACGGCCTCCCCGGGCCAGAGCGGGGCCGGAGCCTGCAGCCTGCTGCCCAGCCCTGCCCTCCTCACGGTTGCCGTGTGACCTGGTTCCTTCCTGGCCCCCACCCCGGCCTCAGTTTCCCCCTCCCCCCAGGCTCTTCTGGCCCCTCCCTTTCTTGGACCCTGAGCTGCTTTGAACACCAGTGTTCTTATTTCCAGAAACTTCGATGCTCTCAGGAAGGAGAACATTTACGAGAACAACAAACTGGTGAGTGCCTGCTGGTGCCCCCGGGCCCGCGTCCCAGGAACCCCCGTGGGGTGACATCCCCGGGGGCTGCCTCAGGGTCGCCACTGCCCACAGGCGGTCGGGGAAGGGCCAGCCCACGCGGGGCGACCCCGCTCCCAGAGCAGCCCCTGATCTTGAAGCCAGGCCTTCCCGGTCCGTCTTCTTGGACCCTCCTTCCCACCCGCAGCAGAGCAAGGGGGAGTGGGCCGGGCAGGGCTCCGGGGGTCCTGGGACGGCCTGCTCTCAGGCTAATGGCCTCAAGTGCTGCCTGGCCCTCCCACCGTGAACCCCTCTGGGCCAGCCTCAGCTTCTCTGCTGCTCAGCGAGCTCCTGACTGCCCACTGATGCCCAGTGTGCCGGCCCGTGCTCACCACGCTCCCTTGCGGGCCCGTCCGGGTGCAGCCCCCGCTCAGCGTGGGCGACGGGAATTTAAACATAACTTAATTGATGTGAAATGAAACGGTGTTTTCAGTTCCTCAGTGGTGCTGGCCACGTTTCAGACCCTCACCAGCCACGCGTGGATGGCTTGGAATGGGATGGGACGAGGGCGGAGGCTGGAAAAGAAAGAGGAGGCTGGAACAGAGGGGGAGGCTGGAACAGAGGGGGAGGCTGGAACAGAGGTGGAGGCTGGAACAGAGGGGGAGACTGGAACAGAGGGAGGGGCTGGAACAGAAAGAGGAGGCTGGAACAGAGGGGGAGGCTGGAACTGAGGGGGAAGTCTGGAACAGAGCTGGAGGGGAGGCTGGAACAGGGAGGAGCCTGGAGCAGCGGGCAGCCTGGGGTGTGGGGAGAACTTGGCTTTTTCTCTGAAGGCTGTTGTTCTGGGAGCTGCCCCTGGTGCCACAGGGTCTGTGCAGGGCAGGGGGCAGCCGGAGGAGCCAGATCCCGCCTGTGTGTTGAAGGAGTTAGAGGCGGTGGGAGGCCTCTGTATCTGGCGTGGAGGGGCCGTCACTGCTGGGGGGCTGCAAGTCTGTAGGCCCAGGAGCCTCTTGGATGCACAGAGATTGGGGGAGTTGTGGTAGTTTAGGGGAGGACTGGAACACAAAGTGGGGGGCCCACTGGGCGGGCAGGAGGGGGGAGGCAGGAGGGGGCAGGCCGGAAGAGCCCTCACAACGCAGAGCCTGGCAGGGGCGGGGAGGCGCAGAGGCCGCGGCCAGTGGGGAGCCCCTCCTGCCAGTGCCCCTCCCGCTGCCCCCGGCTTTGGCTCCTAGGACACGGGGCCCCATTGGCCTGGGGAGGGCTTCTCCCATGGAGAAAACTGCCCCCTGACCTGTAAGGCCCGTGTCAGCCAGGGGCGCACAGGTTCGTGGGTGGGGACCATTGAAGGGTCTCCACAGTGATGGGCTGGAGTCCCTGAGGACCAGGGCCCGGACCGGCCCCCAGCTCCTTCAATCCTGTTGTCAGGGTGCGATCCCCGTTGTACAGAAGGGTAAACTGAGGCCAGGGAGCCCACGCAGGCTGAGCAGACAGCAAACCGGAACCAGACCTTTCTGGGTGCCAGGCGGTTCTGCTGCCTCGGGCCCCTCCCCCTCCTCCGGGGGGAGCTGGTGGCCTGGCCCAGGAGGGTTGGGGTCTCCCGGCCCCCGCCCCACTGACCGCCGCCCTCCCTCAGGCCTTCCGTGTGGCGGAGGAGCAGCTGGGCATCCCGGCCCTGCTGGACGCCGAGGACATGGTGGCCCTGAAGGTGCCTGACCGGCTGAGCATCCTGACCTACGTGTCCCAGTACTACAACTACTTCCAGAGGCGTGCCCCCGGTGAGGCCCCGCCCCGCCCCGCCGCGCCCCGGGCCTGCAGGTGACCCCCGGGCCTCCCATGGCCCCCGCGGACACAGGCTCAGCCGTGCACCTCCCTGTCCACGGGCAGACACACCCAGCGCCCCCGTTCCCCTCCGGGCCTGGATCTGCCTGTCTGCACCCCTGGGGTCTGTGCCCACAGCTCCTGCCTCAGGCAGCGGGGCCGACCCCACATAGGCTGTCAGGCCTGACGCGGAGACCCCCTGTTTGGTGCTGACGGTCAGCTGGCCCTGGCAGAGTGCGGCTGCGAGCAGGCTGGACAGGGAGGGGCTGGCTCGGGGGCCGTCACTCCGGATACTTTGTGCAGCAGTACCCCCGCCTCCCGCCTCGCCTAGCCTCACTCGGGCTCAGAAATCCCCGGATCGCTCTGGGCTCAGGGCCAGCCTGTCCTAGAGCCCCACTCGGTGGGGAAACAGAAAGTCCCTATTCCCTGACCGCAGAGCAGGGCTCCTGGGGCTGGGGGGGAGGGTGGAGGGAGCGGGGGAGGCCAGGCCCTGCTGGGAGTGGAAGCCGTCGGGGCCACCCCCTGCCCCCGCCCATGCCCCCCACTCCAGCTCCCAAGCTGGCACTGGCACCTCCAGGGAACCCACACGGGGTGGGATGGGCCTGGACTCTCAGAGCCAGCGTGCGGGGCCTGGGCCCTGACCCCACATCTCATGCCAGCTGAGCGCACGGCCGGTGTCAAAAGGCCCCCATCCGACACCAGTGAGGAGCCATCTGGAAAGAAGGCCCCGTCCCAGCCTGCCCAGCCCACACCCGTCCCGGCCTGGGGACAGCCGCTGTCTCCAGTCAGCCTAAACCGCACCGTCCAGCGGAAGGATGGGGGCTCGGAGGGCCCCCCGCAGAAGGCTGTAAGTGCCCCGCCCCTCCCTCTGGTTCAGGGGTTCTCTGTCAGCTTCCCCCAAGCAGGGCTCTGGGGCCTGAGTGCGCCTGGGGTGGGGCGGTCCCCCTGGGGCCCAGACGTGGCCGCAGCTGCCCGCAAGACTGGCCCCCTGAGCTCCTTCAATGCTGTGTGATGGTGGGGGTGTGATGCCCACTGTGCAGATGGGTAAATGGAGGCCAGGGAGGCCCCGCAGGCCCAGCAGGCTGCAAGCAGCTGCTTTGCCCCACCCCTCCCCCGCCCGTTGGGCCCGGAGGACGCGCAGTGTGTCCTTTGCTCCCAGGCTGGCCCTGCAAGGTGAGGTGGAGACAGGATGGGGTAGGCGGTCACTCCAGGCTTCCCCGCCCTGGGCGCTGGGAATGGGGTTGGCTTTCTGCACCTTGGGGTGGGAACGGAGTTGTTGGAACCTGTCCTGGTCCTCAGGGGCCCCCAACATCAGCCCCCAGCCCCCTCCCCTTGGGCCAGGCTGGGTGTGAGGAGGGCGCGGGGCAGGCAGCTCAGCGGTGCCCAACCCCCAGGGCCAGGCCGTGGGGGGCTCCCTCAGCAGCACCTGCGGCGTCTGCGGGCAGCACGTGCACCTCATGCAGCGCCACCTGGCGGACGGGAGGCTGTACCACCGCGGCTGCTTCAGGTGGGCGCGCGTGTGCACGCTGTGTGCATGCACTCGGGTCTATGTGCATGTGCATGCACTTGTGAGTGTGTTCACTCGTGTGTGCGTGCGCTCGTGTCTGTGTGCATGTGCATTCACTCGTGTGTGTGCGCACTTGTGAGCGTGTTCACTCGTGTGTGCGTGTGTGCTCGTGTCTGTGCCTGTGCACTTGTGTCTATGTGCGTGTGCATTCACTCATGTGTGTGTGCACTTGTGAGCGTGTTCACTCGTGTGTGCGTGTGTGCTCGTGTCTGTGCCTGTGCACTTGTGTCTATGTGCGTGTGCATTCACTCGTGTGTGTGCACTTGTGAGCGTTCACTCGTGTGTGCGTGTGCGCTCGTGTCTGCGTGTGCACTTGTGTCTATGTGCGTGTGCATTCACTCGTGTGTGTGCACTTGTGAGTGCATGTGCATGCATTTGTGTGTGCGTGTGCAGTTGTATGTGTATGTGTGTGTGTGAGTGCCTGTGTGCACATGTACATCCGTGTGTGTGCTGGTGGGTATGGGCACTTCCCAGGATGTCCACAACCCTACTGAGGGCCTTGGGGGAGACTACCTCAAAATGATTAGGGGATGGGGTGTTTGTTGAGTGACTCACCAGGCACACGAGGGGACACAGGATGCACATGTGTGTGCTCTGGGAAGGAAGGAATGAACATGCATGTGGTTGGAGCCTTCCCTGGTCTCCCCGCCCCGCCCCCCAGGTGTAAGCAATGCTCCGGCACGCTGCACTCGGGGGCCTACAGGGCCACAGGAGAGCCCGGCGTCTTCGTCTGCTCCAGCCATCGCCCCGAAACCGCCTCTGCCAGCCCCACGTCGCCCAGCCTGGCCTCCAGGTGGCCTGGAGCCACGTCCATGGACTTGGAGACCCCTGGAGGCCTGAGGAAGACGCGGGAGGCGAGCGGACAGAGAGACACGGGGCCAAAGGCCAGGCTGCCCGGCTGGGACCCCGCGGCGGGCAGTGCGTCTGCCAGAGGTTCCACTCCAGCTGCAACCAACCCGCCGGCCCCTACCTCATCCCGAGTCCCCGCAGGGAGCCCAGCTGCGCCCAGGCTCATGGCGGGCCCTGCGGGGGGTAAAGCCAGCACTCACGTGACCAGCAGCTCCCTGACGATATGGCCGTCGCCATCAGGCAGCCCCCCTCCCACTGGGACCTCGTGTGCCCCGGACCCTTGCCCGGCCACACCGCAAGGCTGGGCCACGCCCCGAGTCACAGCCCCCCAGACAAAGCTCAGTTCCAGGCCGGCATCTCCGGTACCAGCAAGCACCCCAGCCTGGACCCCGTCATCCTCTAAGACCCAGCAGGCCCGGGAGCGGTTCTTCCAGACCCCCGGAGCCACCCCCGGCCCTGGCCCGGCTGCCGCAGACACGCCTTCCGGGGACAGCCGCAGGGAGCAGGCGCTGAGCTTCCTCCGCAAGGCCCTCCCGGAGCTTGGGGCACCCGGCAGGTGGGTGCAGGAGGGTCCTGGGGCCCGGTGGGGTCGGGGCAGCCAGGGAGGCGCTCGGGGCTCCGGCCCTGCCTGGCATGTGGTGCTGGGGCTGCCCGTCCCCGGCCTGTTTCCCGACCGGGCGGTGTGGGGCCTGAGCTGGCCGCGGAGAGCCTGGTGGCCATAGGCAGGGTCCGCGGCTGGCCCTGTAGAGCTGGCCGCGTGTGTGCGGGGCGCCTGGCCACGCTCAGTCCGCCGTGAGGACACCGTGCACAGATGAGGGAGCGGGGCCACGGGTGGTCCGAGCGTCGGCGGGGCTGAGCACGGCCCAGCACCTTCGGCGCGGGGACCCAGGGCAGGGGGTGGTGAGTAGAGGCGGGTCTCCGCGCTCGCGTCCTGGGGCTGCTGGACAAGCAGGGCCTGGGTGGCTGCAACCGCAGGCGTTGTTCCTTCACAGAGCTGGAGCCCTGGGTCCGAGCTCCAGAGGTGGGCAGGGCCGCGCCCCAACGCAGGCTCACGGGGCGCTCGTGGCCCCCGGCTCGTCTCTGCTGTCTTCACGGGCTGCTGTCTGTCTATCTGTCCTCTCCTCTCCTTTCCCCTCTTGTCTTTGGCGTCAGGGCCCCCCCCCATCCAGGATGAGCGAGTCCTAGCTTGATCTCACCTGCAAAGAGCCTGTTTCCAAATAAGGTCATGCCTGGAGCCCCGGGGGGGGACGGGAAAATGGGGGACACCGTGGCACCCAGTACATGCTGGAGGGTCCACGCCAGTCCGGTGACAAGGCTGTACCCACTGCCCGGAGCTGCCTCTCCCATCGGGGGCACTCCTGGCTCGGAGCTGCTGACACCGGCAGGTGCCAGGGCCTCCCAGGGCGGGCACGGGCAGGCAGACCCCCCGCCGCCACAGCGCTGAGGGGTGTCCAGAGCTCTCGGGGGCCGCGGCTGTGTGAGCGCTCCCGGGGGAGCTCCCCTGTGGAGCCCAGTCTGGGGGACCTGGGGGAGAGAACTGCCTTGCCTGAGGGGCCCAGGGCCCCATTTCCTGCCCGAGTGCGCCCCCCGGGGACGCGGTGGCCGTGGGCAGACCTCGTGCGTGTCATCAGGATGGAGTGCAGACTCCACGGTGCAGGCCTGGCTGCTCCATGCAGGCCGGGGGGTCAGGGAGGGAGGTCTGGGTGCCGCCCTCCCCCACGCCCTGCACGTGGTGCCTCGGGGGGTGTTCAGTGCCAGCCGACCCCAAAGCTCAGAGGAGGGTGACGCGTGCCAGGGCCAGATATGATGCCCACACCCGTGGCGGCCCTCTGGAGGGTGGGCCTCGGGAAGCATCTCAGGGAGACGAGGGGCTGCTTACTGCCTGGGGGTCGAGGGGGCTCCCACCCCTGCTGACACCCGTGCCCCCCCACAGGTCCCCCACCGCCGCTGCCCCCGTTCCCAGCTCCCATCCCAGATTCGAGGGGCCCGGAGCCAGTCCACCAGCCAGGGCGTCACAGCCCATATCCCCACAGACCCTCAGCCCCACCACAAGGACGGGGCCGCCCACCGCCCCAGGTGTGGGCAGCTCCTCACAGTCGTCCCAGGAGGCCAAGAAGGGCCCAGCTGTCTCCTCTGGGGCCGTCGGAGCCGGTGCTGGCTCCCGGCTGAAGCCGGAGGCCCCGCTGGCCAAGAGTAAGAGCCCCGAATGTGGGCGGGGCAAGGGCTGGGCTGTGGGGGTGGTGGGGCCCCTGGGGTCCCCGCGCCCAGCCTGCTGCTCTGTTCCCGGCCCGCGGTCTTGTTTCACAGCCCGGCTCCTGGGGGCCCGTCTAGGGAGCAGTCACCTGCTGTCCCAGCCCACCTGCCCCGCCACTCCGTGGTGACGGCGCCCGGCAGGGTACCCCTCCCGTGGGGGGTGCACCCACGGCCTGTGTCCCTCATCACTGCCCCGAACTGGCCATGGGGGCCCTGTTCTCTGAAGGCCCCGAGGCCCCTGGACTGCCCGGGCCTCGTGTTCCAGGGCCAGTGTTGCGGACGCTTTGCTGCAGGACTGTGGACCTGGCTTTTTCTGGGCTCTGGGGCTGCCCCCGAGGGCACCCGTGGGGTCACTGGGCGGGTCAGAGAACGCAGGACCCAAAGCATTCTTCCCACTCATTCGTGGTTGAGCCCCCGGCCCGAAGGCCACGCTGCCCGGAGCCGAGGAGGCCTGCAGACGGTCACCCCACACCCGCGCGGGGTCCCTGGGGCTCACACGCCCTGTTTGGCAGCAGAAGCGGGCAGGGACCCCCCGAGGCACACAGCACAGGGGGAAGTCCTGTGCCCAACTCAGCGCCCCTTCCCAGGAGCCAGGCTGGCTGCGGGGGCGCCCAAAGGTGGGGCGGTGGGAGGAGGGGGAGGGGCAGCCTTTCCCAGCAGAGCCCTCGCTCCCACCCAGGCCCGGGCGCCAGCCCCCAGGACAGCCCAGAGGACCGGCCGGCGGGGTGGAGGGCCCGCCTGAAGCCCGTGGAGAAGAGCCCCGCGCACAGGTGCGTGCGGCGGACTCCCCGGGGGCACCTAGCCTGCGGGCACCCAGCCTGCGGCCAGGGTGGGCCCACAGCAGGCGCTTCTCACAGGCCAGCCACACGGTGGCCACTTGGCACCCACGGCAGGGCCGTGTGCCGTCGGCCCGTGCGGGTCAGCTGTGGAAGCAGAAGCCTGCGTGGACAGGCCACGTGCCCTCGGGCCGCTGGACTCAAGGGGGTCAGATGGCTCCAGGGAGGGTCCCCCAGCCCTCGGATCCTCACTGAACCAGCCTGGAGGCCCCGGGGAATGAGAGCACCTGATGTGCGTCCCCCCAGGGCTGACCCCGGAGCCTGGCCGGGACCCCCACTCGCCACAGGCTTGGCAGAGGGGCGGGGAGGGCGAGAGGGCCACTCCAGGTCCGCGGTGCAGGGCGGCCGCCTGTGTGAGCCACGGGGGACCCGCCCTCATACACGCTCCAGGGGGCCCGTGTACCTCCGCTGACCTGCCTCTCTGCCCAGGGCCCCAGAGCCAAAGGAGCCTCGGGTCCTGGGAGAGCCGCGGGCAGGTGACGCAGCTGGGAAGGCCTCTGGGAGCTCCGCGAGGGGCATCCGCATCACGGTGACTTCCGTGCGGGTGGACAGGACACCGGGCGCGGCCGGCCCCGGGGCCAGCCTCCCAGGTACTGCCGGCCAGAGGCCCCTGACCCTCCTCAGCCAGGCAGCCCTGGTGTAGCGGGCCCTTTCCCCGGGGGCAGAGGAGCCAGTGGTCCCGGTGGGCGGGCGTGTGTGCATATGTGAGGTGTGACTGCATGTCTGCTCCCAGCTGCGCTCTGCCTCCCCAAAGCAGGTCCCCGGTGCTCTCAAGGGTCAGCCTTCTGTCCCCTTCCCCTCCCGTGGACGTGGCCAGCCAGGCAGACGTGGATCATGGCCTGACACCCGTGTGGGCGCCCCTCCAATGGGGCCCAGCTCAGGAAAGCAGGAGGGGGATGGCCCGGGCCTACCGGCCTCACACGCGGCTCGTCCCCCCGCGGGCAGCCACGTCTGCGTCTGCATCCCCTCTCAAGAAGCTGGCCGTCCCAGCCAGCCTGGATGCTTCTGGCGACTGGCTGCAGCTTGAACCATCGAGGAAGGAAGGCCCTGCTCGGAGCCAGAAGGAGGAGGAGAAAGGCCCTCCCCAAGGCAAACCAGGTAAGCCCAGGGCACACCGCATTCCTGCTTGGGGTGGCAGTTGGAGGGGGCTCCTTTGGAGAACGTGCCCCGTGGGGCTTTGGAGGATGCATAGGAGCTCATGGAGCCCAGAATGGAGGAAGACAGGCCTCCAGTGCCAGCAGGCTCGAGCACACCCGGAGGTGGCTGGGCTCTGTGTATCTGAGGTGAGGCTGGGGGTCTGGAGGGTCTGGGCTGGGCCCCAGGCCCTTCCGACGTGTAGGGACTGCAGGACGGGATACAGGCCCTGCCTTCCTCCTGGAGCCTGGCAGCGATGGGGCATTTGCTCCCAGCATCTCATGGGAAGGAGGGCTGGGGTGCTGGCAGGGTGTCCTTGCTGCCAACCTGGAGGAGGGCAGGGCCCGGGTGGGCACAGTGTCTCCCAGGATGTGTCTGCCAGCTCGCACCCTTTGGGCACCAGCAGGGGCTGCTGGGCCTGGCAGGCATACCAGGATGCCAGGGCATCCTGGGGGCAGAGCTGGGTGGGCCCCCTCCGGACCACGTCTGGGTCACGCTGGGCCTGGTTCCTGAAGAGGCTTGTTCTGCCCCTTCCCCAGGGAGGCCCCCGGGCCCAGCCAGCGTAGCCGCTCCACCTGCCAAGTCAGCAACCTCCCCGGTCAGGGTGAGTGGGCTGGGGTGCGGGTGGGTGAGGAGCTCATCCCCGGGCCCACGGCCACCCCCCACCTCTCACCACCCCCTCGTCCCCAGCTGCACCCTGACTACGTGCCGCCCGAGATCCAGCGGCAGGTGCAGGACATCGAGAGGCAGCTGGATGCCCTGGAGCTCCGGGGCGTGGAGCTGGAGAAGCGTCTGCGAGCGGCTGAGGGGGGTGAGTGCCTCCCACACCCTGGGTTGGGCCCCCCTTTCCTCCCCCGGTCGGGCCTCCCTCCCCGCCCAGCACCCTGACCTGGCCTCGGGCAGCATGGCCCTGGGCCCCTCGGCCCGCCCGCACCCAGCCCGCTCCTCTCCGTAGATGACTCGGAGGACGCCCTCATGGTGGACTGGTTCCGGCTCGTCCACGAGAAGCAGCTGCTGCTGAGGCTGGAGTCAGAGCTGATGTACAAGTGAGTGTCTGGCTGTGGCCCCCTGGACGGGCCTTCTCCGTGCACGTGCACGGGTGCACACACAGGCATGCACACGGACATGCTCACCAGCATCCACACAGGCGTGCTCACAGGTGTGCTCTCGGGCGTGCTCACGGGTGTGCTCAGGGGTGTGCTAATGGGCATGCTCAAGGGTGTGCTCACGGGCGTGCTTGGGCGTGCTCACGGGCGTGCTCACGGGTGTGCTAATGGGCGTGCTCATGGGTGTGCTCGCGGCTCTAACCCTAACCCCTCGGCAGGGCCAGGGACCAGCGCCTGGAGGAGCGGCAGCTGGACCTCGAGGGGGAGCTACGCCGGCTGATGGCCAAACCGGGTGCGTCCACCCAGCGGCGCGGAGCGGCGCCGGCGGGGCGGGGGTGGGGCTGAGGGGCTCGGGTGCAGGCTTCCCCAGGCCCTTGGGCTGGCTGCCTGGCTGAGCTCTCAACCTCTCTGTGCCTGGGTTTCATTCCTGGAAAGTGGGGGCAGTTCTAGCACCCCTCCTACGGCGGTGGTGAGGGTTGTGCGGGGCGTTCAGGGAGCAGCTGACGAGAGTCTGTTGGTGTCATGGTCCCCGCGGCTGAGTGCTGGGCTGGGGGTCCTGGCAGGCCCACCCACCCGCTGTGTGCCGCCCCGAGTCCGCGGAGTCTGGGACAGGCGGGCGGTGGCTGTGACAGCTGGGAGGGGCCCATAGCGCCCGCCTCCCGTTCAGGCGCTGTTCACTCACTCCCTCAGCCAGCGCTGCCCCTCACGGGCCCAGGGACCCCCCTTCTCCACCGGGGGAGGAGCCTGACCCTTGGAGAGTGGGGACACCGCGTCCCTGAGCAGGGTGGGGACAGCAGGGCTCCGCTGACACCAGCTGTCCCTGCAGAGGGTCTGAAGTCCCCCCAGGACCGGCAGCGGGAGCAGGATTTGCTGGACCAGTACGTGGACACGGTCAACAACCGCAGCGACATCATCGACTTCCTGGATGAGGACCGGCTCAGGTGAGGAGGTCCAGGGGGGTCCGGGTAAGGTGGGTCAGGGTGGAGGGGTTCCAGGTGAGGGGGGTCCGGTGAGGGGGGCTCAGGACCTCCCCTCCTGATCAGCCGGAGGAGACTCACCCTGTGCATCTTGCAGGTGGGGCCCGAGGCTGAGGGTGGGCCCTGCCAGGCAGCCCGGCTCCCAGTGCCTTCCCCAGTGAGGCCCCTGGTGCATCCTGGCCCTTCCGGCCCCGGGTCACTGTCCCAGGTCCTGCGGGGCCGAGAGGCGAGAACCTGCGCCGGGCGGGAGAGGGTTGTTCCATGCTGTGGCCCGCGGGCAGGTGGTCAGAGGGCTGGTGAGGTCGGGCGATGTGCGGGGGCCGCACCCCCGCCGCGTGCCCTCACTGCCGCTCCGTTTCAGGGAGCAGGAGGAGGACGAGGTGCTGCAGAGCATGATCCAGAAGCTGGGTGACTGGGGGCACTGGCGCGGGGAGCGGGGCCGTGGGGGCGGGGCGGGGCCTGTGGGTGGGAGGGGCGGGGCCCTCGGGGGCGGGGCCGTGGGGGCGGGGCGGGGCCTGTGGGTGGGTGGGGGCAGGGCGGGGCGGGGCGGGGGGTGGGCCGGCCAGCGGGCGGCAGCGGTGCGCGCCTGGTCAGGAAGGCTCACCGTGAGGGAGTGAGTCCCCCAGGCTTGAGGGGCCCCGTGGTCGGGGCGAGGGGAGGCCTCGTCCCCCAGATGTGCCCAGCCAGGCGGGTGCTCTCGGGGCAGGCGCTCAGTGTGTCCCCCTGGGGAGGGCGGCGGGGGCTCTGCTGGGGCCCCAGAAGGCCCCGCGAGTGGGAGGCCGTGGGGAGCCAGCCTCCAGGTGGGTGAGCGAGGCCCCTGTATTCACCCCCAGACCTGCAGAGGAGCGGCGAGGAGCAGAGGAAGAAGCCCAGGTTCCGCTTGTCCAGCATCTGGTCCCCCAAGAGCCGGAGCAGGACCCCCGAGTAGCTGCTTGGCGGCGCTGCAAGACCCTCGCCCGCGGGCGGGGTGGGACCCATGCTGCCCGCTCTGCGGGGTCCGGGGCGCCTCAATAAAGAAACTGACCTGTGGCCTGGGCTCCATGTCCTGTCTGGCCCTGAGCTCCTGGGCAGCACAGAGGTCTCAGCCACCGTCCACCTCTGCCGCTGCGTGGACTGGCCTGTGGCCTCTGGTGCTTGCTGCCTCTCTGGGCCCGGCCTGGGCCCTCTGGGATGGGCGTGCTGGCTGCTTCCTGGCCTGGCTGTGCAGACAGGCTGACGTGAGCCTTCCAGGAGCCGGGACAGGGCTGGGTCTCTGCAAACCGCACCCCTTCCTGGGGATCTCGGTCTAGATCTGTGACTTTGACCTTTGAGGTGGAGGCCAGCTGGACCCCTGTGGGCCGCGTTCCTGGCGTCCAGCAAGGGAGCCGGCACCGCCCTGCCCGCCCCTGGGTGAGGGGGCCACGGTCACGTGGAGCAGGCCTGAGGGAGCAGAGCTTCGTCCCAGACCCGCATCCTTGGTGGCACCAGCCCAGCCCCCTGGACTGCAGTCCCCTTCCCTCCCAGGGCTCAGCCTCCCAGCCTGGCACGCCAGGTCACAGCCATGTCTTCCTGTGGGGTCTGCAGCCACCCTGAGCCCACCGTGGTGGTCCCGCCTCAGGGCCCCTCAGCAACAGCAAAGCACCGACACTCCCCCAGCTGGTGACAGGTGGCGTCAGGACCCCGTGGGTCCCCATGGGGATGGGAGCCCCCGGCCGAGTGTGCCGGGCCCACCGGCTCTCAGCTCTGTCCTCACGGGCTGTGGGGCCTCTGCTGGGGTCAGGATGTGACCTGAGAGGGCGGGGGGCTGCCTGGTGTGGAGGTGGACTCCCTGTCCCGGCTGCGCTGCTCAGCCGCGTGGCCTTGGGCCAGGGCCCTGCCCTCCTTGAGCCTTTGGTGGCGATGACTGCGTGCTCCCTGTGAGGTTGATGGGGTCACGGGGCTGAGCCTGGCTCAGCAGTGATGGCGGAGGGGCTCAGAGACCTCCTGCCACCCCCCCATCGCAGCCAGATCCCTCTGGAGGGCGGGGTGACGGGGTGCATGGACAGCCCTGGGCGGTCAGTGGGGCCTGGGCCCTGCAGGGTCTTGGCCAGGTAGGGCAGCCAGACATCCTTCCGCAGGCGCTGGGCACCGTGGTGGCTCTGAGCAGAGGCCCGGGGCCCTCGCGTGTTAGGAGGAGGACCGGGAAGGGCAGCCTGGCGGTCAGCCTGACTCTCCCTGAGCGCCAGCCCCCGCGCCAACCTCCCACGCGGGCCCCCACGGCCGTGTGGCCTCTTCACCACCAGGGGGAGGCAGAGGGCCGCTCAGCAGAACTGGTAGGTCCACTTCAGGGACAAGGAGAGGGGCTCAGAGAGGTGAGACCCGCCCCCGCGGTCACACAGCAAGCGAGGTGTGGCCGGGGGCTGGAACCTGCGGCCCTCCACCAGCACTCCTGCAGCAGTGCCCTCCACGTGGCTCGGGAGCCCGGTGGGTGGGTACACAGGGCGTCTCGAGACGGGGTGGGAAGGATTCCTCCGGGCGTGTGTTAGGGGACGGCCCTGCTGGGGACATGCACCTCAGAGGCACCTCCTGCCCCCCGGGGGAGAGGGAGCTGCCCTCCATCATGGCTCCTCCTTGGGGCCCTGGAGGCCACCCTGGGGGTGCTGGGGGGCTCAGGGTAGCAGAGCCCCTGCTGACGGTCACACCCCCAGGGTCTGAGCTGCTGGCAGGCTGTGCTTGCTGTCCATGCCTGGTCATGGTGGTGTCCCTGGGGGCAGAGGAGGTACCAGGTCATACAGAGTCCATCCATCGGGGGCAGGGCAGGAGGGGCTGCAGGGACCACCCTCGAGGGGTATAGGTGGGGCCTGGCTTCACTGAGGCCCCCAACTTGGAGGGGAATCAGCTGGTGCTCCCGCCCCAGGGGACCCCGACGACTGCAAGGGGCCCGCAGCCCAGACGGGAGTGGGCACGGCAGTGTCCAGAGGGCACAGCGCTGACTGGGAGGCTTAGCTGGACCCAAGGCCACATCTGCTGGGCGGCTCCTGGGGCTTCGAGATCCACCTGTGCATACAGGAGGCGCTGAATATGGCCTTTCTCTTCCCAGACGTGGCCCGGAGGAACCGTGCTCCCCTCAGCTGACACGGTGGTGGGCTGTGTGTTCGGAGGCTGTTCCCCGGGGGCTCTCCTGGGGCCCACACGCGGGCCTGGGGCCTCACCGACGGACTTTCACGGCAAAGGCGACCCTCAGACCGAGGCCTGGCTGCGTGGAGGGTCCGGGGTGTTGAGGGGAGCTCAGGGTGGGGAGTGGGTGGCGTGGCTGCAGGAGGAAGGGCGAGGTGGCCCAGCAGGGGCTCCTGTCTGCCGGACCCCGAGCCCACCGGGAGCCTCCAGCCCGGCCTCCTCCCTCTGCTGCCGCCGTTGGCTCCGCCGCCCCGGCCTCCCCTCCACCCGGGGCAGACGTGGGGCAGCCCTGACCGCCCCTCGCCTGGAGCCCCGCCCTCCACAAGCCTGGCTCCTCAGAGGCTCCCTGAGCCCCCGGCTGCCCACCACCCTGGCCCATTTGGGGCTCTGGAGGTCACCCTGGTTTAGGTGCTTTGTCTCCTCGCCCTTCCTGGGCCTGAGCTTTCTCACCCGGGGAGGGGCTCGCGATGCTGCTGGGCGGCCCCGGCCCCCGGAGAGAGCCGGCCTGAGCCCCGGGCTGGCACCAAACTGCTGCAGGGAGGGGGGCTGCCGCCCGGGGCTGGAGAGCTGCGTGGGCTCAGGGGGGCAGAGCGCCCACAGGTGGGCGGCCCCTCCTGCCCTGCTCGGACCTGAGGGAGCCAGGGAGGGACAGGGCAGGGGTCAAGGCCTGGGGGTTCCTGGGGCATCTCAGGGCCGGCGGCCCCACCTCCCGAGCCCAGAGGGCGCTCAGCCTGGGGAGCCCCGGGCCCCCTGGAGTGTCAGAGAGAGGGTCTCCCTCTGGGGACCCCCTCCCAGCACAGCCCGTGGGCAGGAGTGGGGGACGAGCACGCACACGAGGCCCCCGTGGCTGTAAACAGCGGAGACCTCAGCGGGGTCCCGCGGCCTCCTTCACCCCCGAAACCCCCACTGGTTCGTCCCGACCCGCTTCTCAGCCATGTCCCCGGGGCTGGGGCCCGCGGGGCGTGCCCGGGGCAGGAGCCTCGGGCTGTGATGGACCCTCCCCCGGACGGCCCGGGATCCCTGCGCCCAGCCCCCAGCCACCTGCACTCCCACCCTAGAGGGAGGAAGGGCCCCCCTGGATCAGAGGCAGGAGGAGGAGGGGTCAACAGGGCCGTCCTTGGCTGGGCTGGGCGGGGCGGGGCGGGGCGGGCGGCTGGGGCGGGGCCCGGCCCTGGGGCTAGCGTGCAGGCGTGGCCTCGGGAAGCAGGCCCGTCTCGGGAGCCGAGGAGTCAGGTGAGCATCACTGCCTCTGCCAGGAAGGTGAGTGGGTCCCGGAGCAGGCCCAGGCCACACGGCGGGCGTGGCGGGGCCTGGACTCGGGTGTCCTTAGCCTCCATCTGGGAGGTGTGAGGGGCAGAGCCTGGACCCGCTGAAGGCCCCGCCCCTGTCTGGGGCCTCACTGCGGGGGGGCCCTGTCTGGCCGGGCTGGGCGGGGCGGGGCGGGGCGGGGCGGGGCGGGTGGCTGGGGCGGGGCCCTGTCTGGCTGGGCGGGGCGGGGCGGGGCGGGGCGGGGCGGGTGGCTGGGGCGGGGCCCTGTCTGGCTGGGCGGGGCGGGGCGGGCGGCTGGGGCGGGGCCCTGTCTGGCTGGGCCCAGGCAGGGGCCGCAGTCGCCCCACAGTCTGTGGTCACCGCTGTGGTCACGTTTTCACCTCTCAGCATCTCAGGCGTCCCGGGAAGAAGGGGCTGCCCAGGCCTCTAGGGGACACAGGCAGGGTGTGCCCGGCTTCCGCCAGCCCGCCCGAGTCCCTCCTGGGCCACGGACCCCAGGGCTGGCCACGGCCCTAGTGGAGTCAGTGTGAAGGCGCCGGAGGTCGAGCTGGGTCTCTCGGGGGAGGGGCCTCCCCGGAGCCCATGGGCCACACTCTTGCCTCCCCACGGGGCCTGTCCTGCCCTGGGAGGGGTCTCCTCGCCCGTGGTAGATGCAGGAGTGGGCTAGGAGCGTGCACACCAGTGGATGGGGGCTCGTGAAGACCCCAAGGGGGGTGTCAGAGCTAGGCTGTCAGGTCAGGGCACCCTGGAGCCCAGGGACCCAGAGCACGCTGTGTGGGCAGTGGACGTGAGCTCAGGGTGGACCCCCCTCGGCCCACAGGCGCCCAGCCCTGCAGGAGGGGTGCGGCGGGAAGATGGGGGTCCCTGCCCTCCTCCTGCCTCACATGCAGCCCCCCCGCCCCTGAGGCTGCTGGGGCTCCCACTCACCCCCAACAGCAGAGCTCTGACTCCAGGGCCTCCCCATGCCTCCTCCCACCCCTCCCAGCAGAGGCCTGTGCCCGGGGGCCGGGGGTCCTGGGAACCCCTCTGCAGGTCCACCCAGGCGCCTCTCCCAGCCGTCCTGTGCCGGGGTCCCAGGTTCTGTGCTGACGGGCTCTGCCAGGTGGGCCAGAGACCCTGATGAGGGCAGATGGTGTGACCGCCGGCCCATTATGCTGTTAGCCAAGAATGTCCCCCTGACACACGCCTCACCTGCAGCCGCTGACACCTCCCAAAGTCCGTGAGGATGGAATCCAATCGGAATGCAATCTGAGGACATCTTATCTCATCACAAATTGAAATTATATCGTATTAAATTAAAAAGCTGAAACTGCACGGCTGTGTGAAACTTCATCAGTGGTTTTAACAACGTGATGCTTCCATATGGGCCATTTCTCCTCTCATTTACTGAGGCGGGAGGACCTGCTGGGGAGAGGGGATGGGGGCGTCTGGGGCTGGCCCCCCGGGGTGGACCTGCCCCTCTCTGTGAGTCTGGGGCTGGGGTCAGGGTCCGAGGCTCCATGGGGGGACGGGGGCGTCTTAGCGGGAAAATGCTGTCTCTAGGACAGAGGGGGAGAGGCAGGGACTGGTGGTACCGTGAGGGACAAGCTGAGCAGCCAGGGGGGCTCGTAGTGGGGGAAGGAAGCCCCTCGGAGCTGGGGGTTGGAGGGCGGGCAGGTAGGTGAACACCGGGGTGACCCTGAGTGCAGCTGGGCTTCCTTGGGGCAGAGGAAGCTGGGCTGCAGCCTTGAGTTCTGGCAGAGCCCCCCACTCGCCAGTCCGGGGAAGAGGGGCGCTCAGAGGGCCTGGGTGATGGCTGGGGCATCGCACACCTGCAGCCCGGCCAGTCCTGGGAAAGCTCGCCCCAGGGTGAGAGGCAGGTGGGCTTTCCCACACTGTGCCCGCGGGAAGGAGAGGACCGCCCGTTCAGAGCGTTTTATGTTGATCACATATTGAAATGGAGACATTTCACACATATCGGGTTCAATAAGATATATTACGAGACTGATCTCGTCTCTTGCTCATTTTTTTAGTGCAGCAGCTAGAGAATTCACCATCACGTGCCCGGCCCTCGCGGCTGTGGCCTGAACCCTCTGTCCTGCAGTCAGGGCTGCTGCCCTATCAGTGGCTACGACCCCGCCTGCCCGCTGGGGACATCCACCTGTGCCGGCTCGGTGGCCCTCTATTCCTGCCCACCTCTAGGGGTGCGGACACCACCCTCGCCCACCACCCCTGCCCCTGCCCTCCTTCCAGACCCCGCCTCCCCTCTTATCAAAGGGCCAGCGGCACTCTGACCAGGCTGCTGTCAGCCGGGCTGAGAGGCTGCTGTCTAGTTCCCACAGGGGGCCTGTTCCCACCCACTGCCCCCCAGAGTCCCCGCAGCGTCCCCTCCGCTGCTCACTCCCAGGGCCCTGCGTGTGCCGGAGAGCAGACCCTGCTGGCTTCCCCATTTCGTCTGGTTGTCCCCCTCCAGGGTAGATGGCTCATGGTATCCTTGGCTCAGGGCAGATGGCCCCCTCCTCAACCCTAGGAAATGAGTCATACTTCGTACAAGCCAATCATGGCCATTCTCATCCCCAGTAAAGGAGGCTCTGGGAGGCTCAGACCGTAAAGAACCCGCCTGCAATGCAGGAGACCAGGGTTCGATCCCTGGGTCAGGAAGATCCCCTGGAGGAGGGCATGTCAACCCACTCTAGTGTTCTTGCCTGGAGAATCCCATGGACACAGGAGCCTGGCGGGCTGCAGTCCATGGGGTCACAAAAGAGTCGGACACGACTGAGAGTCTTAGTGCACACTCAGAACCTCTGTATCTTTGGATTTCTTACGGTGTGTGAATTTCCTAGGGCTGTGAAAACAAAGTACGACTAACTTGCTAGCTTGAAAAACAGACATTTGGGGATTCCCTGGGAGTCCAGTGGTTAGGACTCTGTGCTTTCACTGCCGAGGGCCTGGACACAATCCCTGCTCAGGGAACTAAGATCCCATTAGCCAAGTGGTGCGGCCAGAAAGTACCCCCTTCCGGAACCCAGGTGTCTGTGGGGCTGGCTCTCTCTGAGGCTGTGAGGAAGGCCTGTTCTGGGCCTCTCACTAGCTCCTGGTGTTGCCAGCAATCCCCGATGTGCAGGTCTGGGTCCAGACGCCTCCTTTTACATGGACACGTCACACCAGATCAGGGCCCTCTCTGATGACCCCATTTCCAAATAAAGTTGCATTGTGAGGTTCCTGGTGGACATGAAGTTTTAGGGGGCATCGTTCAACCTATTCTGTATGGGAAAATCATCCCCTTTTGGTTTTACTCAGATTTTCTGATATTTGTAGACGACTGGGAATTTATTTCCTGGAATGGAGGTGTGGCCACTAGCAGAACCTCAGACGTGGAACTGTCTGCAGGAGGGCCGGTGGGCAGCGGGCAGTGAGGCCCGGCGCTCTGGTTGGGAAGTTGGTGATCATAACGATGAACTCATGGAAAGGTAGATGCATCTGTTAACCTGTGCTGCCTTAGCTTCCAGTCCACAGATTCATCAAAGCTGGGGAAATAGTAGGAAAATAGTCAGAATATCAGTGTTAACTGACTGCTTCTTGTGGCCTTTGATAAGTCTTATGAGAGAGGTGTTTGGGGTGAAGGTAGCCAAGCCGAAAGCTAGAGGAAGGACATTGCAGATTTGCTAACAGCACTTTCATCCAGACTGGTGAAGCATTCCACGAAGAAGCTCTGCTGTGGGAGGGAAGCCAGCTCTCATGGGCCAAGCTGGAGCTCTTGCCAAAAGCAGAAAGGAAGAAGGCTCGTCGGGAGAAAAGCTCACGTTTCTAGGCCTCCCTGCAAACCTGCTGTTAAGACAGTCATATGATTAGCGAGACACCACTCCCCTCCCATCTTTGCTGGATGCCACCTGGGATGTGGGGGTGCCATGGGACTGCCGGTGCCACAGCAGCCAGTTTGGGACCACGAGGGAAGATATGGTCACCACACAGAGACTGGCAGGGCAGAAACAGGGAAGGCTCCTGGATGTTTGCTGACATCCTGTGGCTGTTGCCTTGACCCGAATTAGCTGATCTAGAACCTTCCTACGTGGAGACTTCTTGTTCCAAGGGATGATAAACCAGGATTGTCTCAGCCTCTGCCTTGCGTGTTCTGAGAGCCAGGTCGAGCCCCCTAAGGACACCCAGCTACGTGTCCAGTCCTTCCCCTTGCCTGTGTGAGCCCCACGGAGATGAGGCCCTGGCCCTGACCGCGGGATCACGTGCTCCCTCAGGGCTGTCCCCCATCCGTGGCAGCGTGGCCCGGGACCAGCAGCCCGCCCTCCTGCGCTCCCTGCCCTCCCTGGGGCCTGCGTCGGGTCTGCGGTGCGACCTGGAGCTTCCCGGAAAGTGGAGGCGCCAGTGACGGCGTTACACCCCTTGCTGTGCCGTGGGCAGGTGGCTGTGTGCGCTTTGTCGGCTCATCGGGGAGTGTGGCCCGCCGCGGGGGTGGATCTCAGCGGCTCCCCTTTCTTCTGGTCTCAGGTCTACCTGCCACAGTGGGTGGGCAGTCCTCCACCCTTGGGAGGGTTGGAGCAAAGTCAGAGAAGTTCTCCAAAGCCAGCTCCACCTGCTGATGGACGTCAGAGAGCTGGGCGCATAGTCCCACCCTCCCACCTGCTCCCACGGTCTCCAGTCTTTCTCCGCCATGTGGGATAATCTGTGCTGACTTCCAGCAGGCCCAGAAGTCCCCCATTCTATCTGCCCATTGCAGAAGGCTGGGGTGCTGCCCAGGCACATCAGCCCATGGGCTTGGATGCAGGGCTGGGAGGGCTGCCCTCCTCCCCAACGCTTGCTCAGGCTGACCTTGGAGTGACCCCAGACCCAGTGCTCCGGGTGGGGGCGGCTGTCACCTCAACAGGAGGAGTGGGGAGGGGGGGAGGGGGAGGGGGCAGGACCAGCCAGCAGCACCTGGCAGGGCTCCAGGCAGCAGCCAGGTAGCCGGCTGCGTGCCTCCCTCCCCTGGAAGTGGGGGGCCCCCAGGGGACCCCCGCATCATGTGACCCGTCAGCTGACAAAACAGGATGACTCAGCCGGCAGCTGTCGGCCCCTGAAATAATGACAAAAACAATTAGCAATCCAAGCAGTAGCCTTTCCTTAATTATCTCCTCCGAGTTTAATTAACTAGCTAAATTATCAGCAGTAATGTAGGCATTAATTATGTCAAATTACAGTGTAAAACTCACAAAGTGTGGAAAATGTCAATTCAGCTTGGCTCACCTGCCAAGCGGGGGCGGCGGTGTGCGCGCGGTACCTGCGCTTCAACCTGCGGGCTGAGGCCACGGGGGCCCTGGGCTGGGCGGGCTGGCTGCAGGCGGCGACCACAGAACTGGACGCAAGAAGGTGTGGGGACCAGGGAGGCCGGGCCCCGGGGACACGGACAGCGTGGTGGGGACGCTCCTGCAAGGACCAAGGGAGGGAAGGGAGTCGCTCCTGGACCAGATGGCCAGGATGCTGAATTATTAAATTATGAATATTAATACAAATCAGACACAAAAGAGGTAATAATTTTGCTGCCCTACAGAAATAATTAACATAATTTTGATAAATTACATGATAAGAGAATCTCAAAATTGAGGTAGATTTATCTTAATTAATATCTTGGACCGGCTCTGAAAGGTAAATTGTTCCTTGGGGGCCGGGGCAGGGTGAGTCCACGGTGGGCCGCAGCCCCCGGCCCAGGCATCTTTTCATCACGAGGCCAGGGGGACAGGGCGGGAAGAGGGGGCACCGTCTGACCCAGGTGCCCTGGAGCTTCTCAGGAGCTGGCAGGCCTGCTCCGGGCCTCAGTCTCCCTTTCTGGAAGCCCAGTTGGTGGACCCAGCTGGCCTCGTAGGGCCTTTAGCTCTGCCTGGCACTTTGACTGGTTCTCCCATCAGAACAGTCGGCTGTGCCCTGTCACACCTGCCCAGCAGGTAAGCCATGCACCTGCCTGCCTACCTGTATACACCTGGCCGGGGAAGCAGGGGATCCAAGAGCTAGTCCCAGAAGCTTGTTCTGAGTCTCCTCTGGGCCTCAGTTTCCCTTTGGCATGATGGGAGTTGGGCTGCCCGGATTCTGAAGACCGTTGGCCACCCCTCCTGCCCCATCCCTGCTGGCCCCCATTTCCCTGCCAGTCCTGTGATGGGCGGTCGTGGGGGGGGGCATTCAGTAAACCAGAGGGAGACTTCTGAAGACAGTGGAAGAGCCTGGTGCAGTAGGCACCCAAGACATCCAGGGCCTGCCAGCCAGCCAGCCCCCAGACTCCAGCAGCCTGGTCCTGTGTGACCTGGGACCACGGACGTCCCACCGGGGGGCTTGTCACCCAGGAGGCCCTGGTCTCCTCGAGTCCCCTCACTCTGCTGCAGCCGTGCTGGCCTCTCTGCTGTTCTCAAGCGGAGCAGACGAGCGCCCGCCTCAGGGCCTTTGCACCCGCTCTCGCGGGCCTGTGATGCTCTTCCCTGAGTTGTTGCTTGGCTCCCTCACCTGCTCAAGGAGGTCTTGGTGTTTCAAGGGGCCTCCTGGGACATCCCCCTTCACCGCCATGATCTCCCATCCCCCTGGCCTCTTGCATTCTTCACAGACCTCCAGTCAGTACAGTATGCGCCTGTTTGTGTATGGTCAGTTGCCCCCCGCCGCCCCAGAACACAAGCCCCACCCGGGACTTGAATCAATGCTATTGTAAACCCAGGGCTTGGCACATAGAAGGTGCTCAGTAAAATTACTATGGTGTCCTTCACCCTAGTGTTGAGAGGTAACAGGGCCCAGAATACAAGGGCCCCAAGATTTCTTCCACCCAGGCTGGCCTTGTGGCCCCGGAAACAGGGCCAGGAAGGCAGTGAGGTGGAAAGCGCTGGTCCACAGGACAGACTCTGGCTTCTAGCCCACACCCCTCTAGTCACTGGGCGGCCTCAGCTTCCCCATCTCTGAAATGGGAGAACAACGCCTTTCTCACAGGTGGCCCCTAGACCTGGGCCTGGGGGTAGGGAGAGCTTCATGCACCACAACTCGTGATGTCCAGTGAGGTGACCCCTCGGGGGCTGGGAATCTGTGACCCCTCCCTACAAAGGCTGGATCTGCCAGAGCTGCAGGCGGGCAGCCTGGTCCAGGGGCCAGAACCCGGCAAACTTGAAGGCGTTTGTCCCTGTGTGACATGGAGGCCAAATGCTGGGGATTGGCCAAGCCTCGTGTGACATCAGAGGGCAAATCCCTAGGGATTGGCCAGGCCTTGTGTGACGTCAGAGGGCAGAGCCCTAGGGATTGGCCAGGCCCTGTGTGACGTCAGGGTAAAGTGGTGGGCGGGAGAAGTCCTGGGCTGTCTTGGGGAGGAGGTTAAGAATTTTGCACTAAATCCTAAAGTTTAAGGGGGTCTTTGGAGGGTGTCAGGGCTGGGTAATGTATTAGATTTGGGTTTGTTTTTTCTTAAATGTTTAATTATGAGACATTTCAAACACACAGAAGACAATGTAACAGATACCAGCTGCCTCACCACAGTCGCTGAGTCGTGTCCGACTCTTGTGACCCCATGGACCGTGGCCGGCCAGGCTCCTCTGTCCATGGGATTCTCTAGGCAAGAATACTGGAGTGGGTTGCCGGTTCCTACTCCAGGGGATCTTCCCGACCAAGATCGAACCCGCGTCTCTTAACCTCTCCTGCATTGGCAAGAGGGTTCTTTGATTCTTTACCACTAGCGCCCCCCGGGAAACCCCCACTCCCAACCAAGATTAAACAGCTGTGAACATTTCACCATACTTTAATCAGATCCCTGGTACGCACTCTACCTCATTTTAAAACATTTTTTATTTTAGGATAGTTTAGATTTACAGAGCAGGTGCAGAGACGGCAGGGAGGGCTCCTGGGCACGCGCAGGCCACCCCCTCCTGCAACACCTCACCTCATCTGGTGGGCTGTGGGCACTGGCGGAGACACCCAGGCTGGTACCTTCCTGGTAGTTCACCTCACACTTGACTCAGATTTCCTTGTTTCCGCTAATCCCCTTTCCTGTTCCTCGATCCCACGTGACATTCCGTCCCTGCGTCTCCTTTGTTTTGTGACAGTCCTTGCTTCTGAGGGCCTCTAGGCAGGCATTTTGCAGGGCGCCCCTTCGTTTGGGTTTATCCGAAGCTTTTCTCGGTCTTAGGCTGGGGTTCTGGGTTTCTGGAGGAAGAGTCCCGTCGTCAGATGCGGGTTTTGAGAACATGAGTCTGGCTGCCTGGGAGGTGGTGGAGGGGCTGCATCCGGGCCCCTCAGGGTGGGCCGGACAGGACTCGGGGGCAGGGGTGGTTGGGAGAGGGATGGAGCCCAGGACAGTAAGGGAGGGGCGGGTGGGCGGCTCAGGAGTTGAGTCTTGAGTAGGGCCAGGAGGACCCCTGTCTCTGGCCTTGGCGCCTGGGTGGGCGGCTGCTAGAGCTGGGGGTGGGAGAGGGCCTGTGGAGGTGGGGTTAGTGGGCTCTGCTCTCCTAGAACGTCGCCCCCACTTCGCAGCTCAGGGCCACCACTGCACACTGGGTGGGGAGGAGGAAAGCGAGGGGCCTGTGTCCTGGTGATGAATTCATCAGGCCCCGGGCTGGGGTATCTGATGACACTCAAGTGTTTAATTACAAGCTTCTGAGTACCGTCCGCTGTGAACGCTGTGGGCGGGGAGAGTTCCGGGCTTCATCCCGCTGTGCACTGCTTCTGAGCCCCTCGGGTCCGGCCCAGGTGGGGAGGGGGTCTAGAGAGCCAGGTGGGACCTGCCCACTGAGGCCTGACCTGCAGGCCCGGGGAGCAGGTGGCCCCCGGTACAGGACTGCGGGAGGTGCTGAAACCAGTGCCTGAGACCTGCATGGCTGTGGTGCCAACACCACTGGCGTCACCAGACCAGGCAGGCGCCTCCCTGGAGACTGGGTCCTGGGCATCACTGACAGCTCGCCGTGTGACCCGTGCCAGTCACTTCATACCTCCTGCCTCTGTTTCCTCATCTATGACATGGGTTCACAGCAGGCCTTAGAGTAACTTGTCTTGACCAGGAAACAATGGGGGTGTGAGCAGCGCACTCAGCTTCAACTTTTCTACCCACCATCTGCCTGTCCGTCCCTCCCTCCCTGTCTATCCTTCCATCCTTCCAGCAACTGCAGTGGACATTTGTCTGCCCAGCGTCAACATATGAAAGCAGGTACCTGACTTAACTCAGCCTACAGCCTACAGGCGCACCTGTGGTGGGTGGGCGGGCAGGTGTGAGTCTGGGCACACCTGTGTGCGTATGTGTGTGCACATGTGTCTGTGTGTGGGGGGATCAGGCAAATGGTTACAGCCTGGAGGGACATCTGTCCTGGGCCCTTGGTCTCAGGCCTCCTCGCTCTGAGGTGGGGGTTGAACCCAAGGATGGAGGAAGTCAGGCCCCGACCCCTCGGCTCTTGCTGTTTCCTGGGGCCCCAGAGGGGAGCCTGTCATCAGCGTGGGGGTGTGGCCACAGTATGCTCGGGGCTGTGTGTGCCGAGTGCCACGTGGCTGGGGGTCCAGGTGGCTGTCCCGCCCATGGCATGTCCAGCCTGAGGTGGTCGTCAGAGGCACGCATACTTCAGGCTCCCCCAGCTCTGCCCCAGCCTCTGGCTGACTGTAAACCGGGTTGAAGGACTCAGGAGCACCACAGTCCTCGAGCTGTGCAGACGTCCTCCCTCCTGGGGTCCCGAGTCCAGCCCCCAGGTCAGGCAGAGGTGAGGCGGGGGATCCTGGCCTGAAGATGGATGCAGTGATCCACTTCAAGCCCTGTTTACAGCTTCCATGTGGAAGACGCACTGCCCGTGCCTCTGTTGTCCCACCTGTAAAACGAAGGCCCACTGGCCTGACTGTTGGGCCGGCTGTGTGGACGGAGTGAACCAGCAGTGACCTGCACTGTCGCCGTGACATCCCACGGTAGGGTCTCCGAGGCTGGTTCTGGACCCACGCCCCAGCCAGAGCCAGCCCAGGCATCAGCCCATTTTCCAGATGATGCCATTAAGGCTCAGAGAAGTGAAGCGACCTGCCCAAAGCCGCACAGCCAGTCAGGAGCCCAGTGGGGCACAAATGGAGCTGTGCGTGACTGGGTGCCCACATATCTGGTGGGCAGGGGTTCGGACAGCAGGGCCTGGGGGTCTGGGTAAGGAGGGCTGGCAGAGGGACTCGCCGAAGGTCAAGCTTGTCAGGGACATCTCCGAGCCAGGCCGGCAGCTGCCCCTCCCTCTCCGCCCCCCAGGGTCTCCCTGGCGTGACCCCCCGCCCCCCAGGCGCAGGGCCTGCCATGCACTTGGCAGAGGCTTTCCCAGCAGCAGGCTCTTCCCGGCTCCTCTGGCGACTTTAACTGGGCTGGCACCCGGGCCGACACCATCTGCCCTGGCAGCCCCTTCTTTTCCAAGAGGCCCCTCCCTTGGAGCAGGATGGTGGGCGTGGGGGCCTGGGCAGGCAGAGGCGTTTGAACTTCCCATCAGGGACTGGCATGGACGCCGGGAGGGACCACGCAGGGGGCCGGACGCTTGATGTCCCGAACTGCCAGTCCCTGGATCTGCTCAGTCCTTCACGGGTTCCTGGCATCCTGCACTGCCTTGCGGGGTCGTGGCGGGGGTGGGGGAAGGCGGGCGGCAGGGACAGAACCTGAGGAAATACCTATTCTAGCCACCCCCCAACACTGTACGGCTAGGAAAAGCCACCTATGGGGGTCAACCCTACTGACTGCTCTGAACTCCTGACCATTTCCGCTCCCAACCCAAATTCCTGCTCCTGTCGGGCACTGGCGGCAGCCAGGAAGGCAGGCTGACCCCCACCCCTCACTTCCAGATATACGGAGGGCCCTGCAAGGTCAGCACACCTATCGAAAAGCGGTGCGAGGGCTAATGGGGTCGGTACTTGTAAATAACTACTAATTAATAGTTAACAAATGCATCTCAGTTTGCTGGTCGTGGCTGAACGCACATTGCACTCAAACTTCACCCCACCCTCCACCCCCGTGGAAACTTGGTGGATGACATTTTCTGCATCTGTAAAATGGGGCCATGTCAGGGCAGTGTGCTGTACCCCTGGTGCACGTTTAATTCTCGCAGGGGTCCCCACTTCAGTCGGGCCCCCAGAAGCTCAGACCCCGGTGCCCACCTCTCCCAGGCACCAGTGGGTCAGGGTCCCAGGGCCGCCTCCTGGGCCACGCCTCAAAGGGCGGGGCCTGGGCCTGGGGGCGGGGCATCGGGAGGAGGGCCTGGGGCGGGGCCTCTTGTCCCGCCGCGCGCCCTCCGTGCGGCCGGAGCGGGGCCAGCAGGTGGCGCTGCGGCGTCTCCTAAAGCGCGCGGGGGGCGAGGCCCCGCCGGGTGCGTGGGGCAGATGCTCCGTGCGCACAGACACGATATGCACTGGTGCGTGTGCACCCGGTTGTGTGCACACGTAAGCCGCGTGCCTGCGCCTCCCTTACACACATGCACACACGGGAGCAGACCCGCTCCGCGCAGGGCCACACTGGTTCCCTGCTCCGCTGAATCCCGGGCTCAGGCTGTCCGCAGACCTTCGTCCCCGTCGTGTCCGCCTCCTGGCCGGCCTCCTCCTCCTGCAGCCCGGGGTCCTGGAGTCTTTCCCCACCTGGCCTTCAGCAGACCTTAGCTCGGGTTTTCTCTACTCGGGGCTCTCAGTGTCTGCAGTCCCCTCTCCAACTTGCAAATGAGGAGCCCAAAGGAAGCCCCTCAGACCTGGAGTGGACCCCTCTATTTGGCGCCCCGGTGGGCAGGCAGGTCCCGAGTGGGGCGGGGCAGAGGCTGAAGCAGGGCTGCCGACCCTGGAGCTGGGACAGGAGCAGTGAGATGGCAGCCCCACTGGGCGCTGGGTCAGGCAGGACTGGTGGGCTGGTCACTTTGCCATGATGCCCCCATCAACCCTGCCTCCCAGGGGAGTAACTGACATCCGAGTAGGCCTGGCGCTGGCCAAGGTCACCCGCAGCGGGGGCCAGGACCATAGGTGGAGGGTGTCTCAAAGCTGCCCTGGAATTGAAGGACACTTATTTTCAGCCTCCAGGCTGTGGTCAGGAAGGACCCAGCGTGCCACCAGTCCGCTGTGTCGCGGACAAGCCACTGACCCCTCTGGGCCTCGGCTTCCCCGTCTGTCCAGGAGAGATGAGTTTTACCTGGGCCTGCCTTGAAGCTTGGGCCATGTGGCCTCACCTGACTGGGGCCGAGCCCAGGCCCAGCCCCCGCCCCCCAGACGCGGGCTTGTCTGGCGCCCAGAGGCCTCTCAGAGTCACCGTTCTCCACCTTAACACAGGCGTCTCAGGCCTTGGCTTCCTCATCTCTGATAAGGGTTGTTAGGTCCACCTCAATACATGGCAGGGAGGGGCTGTTGAGACAGGAGTCGCCTGGCCAGGGAGGCCGCCTCCCGTGTGCCTGTGCATCTGTGTGTGTGCACAGAGGTACATGCAGAAACCCGCTGCAGTGATAAACGCCCCCCAGTGAAGACGCCCCCGCCGCTGGCACCCAGGGCTGACAGGCGAGTGGGTGGCTGGTGCCCCGCAGAAAAGAGCAGCCGTGTGCTGCCCACCCACCGCCCCCAAATTCTGCTTAAGCACAGTTTATCTTGCAGGTCAACAGCTTGCATTGTCTGCTCGCGGAATTGTTCCAACACCCCGGATACGAAGAGAACACGCCTTAATTAGATTCTGCAGAACCCTGACACACAAACAAAAGATATTAATATCAAGCGCTGCAGCTTCAGTTGCAGTTTACACAGATCAGAGAACATTTTGGGTGCAAAGAGGTTGTGCGTGTGACAGGTTGTTACAAGTTGGGGGTGTGGGCGCCTGACAGGCCTGGGGTGGGGCGTGGGGGGGGCGGGAGGGGCCAGGAGGGTGGGCGGGGCCAGAGCTCAGGGCCGGGCCAGGGGCGGGCCTTCCAGGAAGGCCCGGTGATCAGGGCAGCCGGGACCTACGGTTAGGCCAGGGATCTGGTTATCACTGCTGTCCTCGGACATTATTCGAGAGATTATTAGGGAGCCCAGAGGAGAGTCGTGTCTGCTCTTCCCAGACTGGTCACTTCCCAGCTTGATTCAGGCTCCGTGCCCCCGACACTGGGGTATATTTCTTTTCCTTCTATATTTTAATGTTTAAAACTTTCTAGAAGAAATAACAGCTTCTGTCCATGGAGTCACAAAGAGTCAGACACAACTTAGTGACTAAACAACAATAATTGAGATATAATTCACAAGTGCGGTGGGATGAACTGTGACTGCCCCCTGCCAAAGATGTCCTGTTCAGTTCAGTTCAGTTGGTCAGTCGTGTCCAACTCTTTGCGACCCCATGGACTGCAGCACGCCAGGCCTCCCTGCCCAACACCAACTCCCAGAGCTTGCTCAAACTCATGTCCGTCGAGTTGGTGATGCCACCCAACCATCTCGGCCTCTGTCATCCCCTCTCCTCCTGCCTTCAATCTTTCCCAGCATCAGGGTCTTTCCCAATGAGTCAGTTCTTCACATCAGGTGGCCAAAGTATTGGAGTTTCAGCTTCCGCATCAGTCCTTCCAATGAATATTCAGGACTGATTTCCTTTAGGATGGACTGGTTGGATCTTCTTGCAGTCCAAGGGACTCTCAAGAGTCCTCTCCAACAACACAGTTCAAAAGCATCAATTCTTCGGCGCTCAGCTTTCTTTATAGTCAAACTCTCACATCCATACATGACTACTGGAATGAGGCCTTACCTGGAAATAAGGTCTTTGCAGAGGTAATCCAAGTGAGATGAGGGCTTTAGGGTGGGCTCTGATTCGAGATGACTGGTGTCCTCACTAGAAGAGAAGTCACGGGAAGATGGAGACAGGGATTGGAGCGATGTGGCCGCTAGCCAAGGATTCCCCCGCCCCAGGCGCCAATCCTGGAGCGGCTGGAAGTGCACCCAGAGTCCTTGGAGGGAGGCGGGCCCTGACGCCACCTTGACTTCTGGCCTCCAGGACCTGGGGTTCCGGCTGCCTAGCTTGTGGTTCTTTGTTACAGCAGCCGCGGGGAACTCACATGCTAGACGCACAGTTCTCTTTTCTGAAGCGTACACTTCCGCGTTCTCAGTGTGAGCGCAGAGCAGTGCGGCCGTCAGCACCACCCCACCCCAGAACGGGGTCGTCACCCCCAAAAGAAACCCCGCCCCCACCAGCGGTCACTCCCCATCCTCCCCAACCCCCAGCCCTCTCTGTTTCTATGTGTGCATGCGTGCTTCAGTTGGGTCCTCTCTTTGCGACCCTAGGGATCGTAGCCCTGCAAGCTCCTCTGTCCGTGGGATTCTCCAGGCAAGACTGCTGGAGTGGGTTGCCCTGCCCTCCTCCAGGGGATCTTCCTGACCCAGGGACGGAATCCTCATCTCTTACGTCTCCTGCATTGGCAAGCAAGTTCTTTACCATGAGCTGCACCTGGGACGCCCCTGTGTTTCTCTAGAGATTTGCTCATTCCGGACATTTCTTCTCAATGGGACACGCGTCCTTTCTGCTGACTTCTGCCGCTTTCGTGTGTACGTCTTCAAGGCCCGTCCATGTTGTAGCGGGCTCAGTGCTTCCTTTGTCTCTGAAGCTGAAACCTATAACCACGTTTGTTATCCCCTCATTCTGTGATGCGCGTTTGGGCTGGTCCCACGTTTTGGCTGTTGTGAGTCACGCTTCTGTGAATATCTGTGTACAGCTTTGTGCATGGAGGAAGATTCTCAGTTTTCATGCTGGACATTTAGAAGTGCTTGAAATTTCTTTGGAAAGAAAGTAACACAGGTACGTGGTGAAAAACACGCTTAGGGCAGCACTTCGGGCTGGAGCAACAAACAAGTTTGCCTGTCCGCAGAGCCCAGGCTGCCAGCAGTCTCTTGTGTATCCGGAAGGGCTGTGTGGTTGTACAAGGACTCATGTCAACCGACCCTTTCCCCACAGGGACAGCAGCAGTCCTGTGTCTTGCTGGCCCCATAGCGGCCGGCAAAGGGCATGTGCCATCCTGGCCCCTGACCCAACATGGCACCCCCCGCAGGGCAGACGGGGTCCCCCAGAAAGCGGGCGCTGACGGAGCCCCGGCTGTGCACCTGTGCGCACGGCCAGGGCCTTGATGGCCCGTGATGCAGACCAGCACGGCTCCCACGTCCAGCCCTTCCTCCGTCCCCCAGCAGCCCGCAGCCCCAGCCCAAGGAAGGTGCGGTCTCCAGGCTGGTCTTCACCAGACCCTGCCTGGCCCCCTGCATGACCTCAGGCAAGTGGCCCTGGGCCTCAGCGTCCTCACTTGCACTCGGGGACAGCCTCCTCTCTCGGCCCCGAAGGAGGGCTCCGTTGCCGGCATCACTTGGATTTCATATTAACTGTATTTCCTTATTTTCTGTCTGTTTGAAGCTCTGACACGCATGGGGGCCTGGCTGAGCACCCCTCCAGGGTTAGCCGAGTCCTAGAGACAGATAAAACTCACCTGCCAGGATGCGCTTTTCAGACGCAAACCAGCCACTGTGGAGCCCGCCCACCTCCTCCTCCAGGAGCTGGCACCCTCCTGCAGTGGTCTACCTGCCTTCGCCTCCAGGCAGGTCCCAGACCACCAAGGGCAGCCCCAGGCCTGCAGTGGCCCTCGTGCGACCTCTTGCCCTACCTTGGGGCTTCTGCATGTGGCCCTGCGGGAATGTGACAATAACACGAGCTTCTTTCATGACAGGCACGTCCGAGTCTGTGTCCCTCACACCTGATGAAAACAGATCCCAGTACAGGGTGCCTGCCCTCTGGGATTGGAGGCTGGAGGGTGCTCCCAGTGGGCACCACGCGGAGGGCCTTCCAGGCCTTATCTATCGCCTTGAAGCCTCACACCAGCCCTTTGGGGCAGAGGCTGTCACAGAGGAGAAAACTGAGGCTCAGAGAGGGCAGGCAACTAGCTGGAGGTCACACAGCGAGAAGTGGCACTGTAGGGGCGGGCCCCACGACAGTTGGATTTTAAAGCACCCGGTACCCCGTGGGTGAGGTGGTCGGGTGGTCCACAGGCCTCCTTCCTCCTCGAAAGGGTCGGAAAGTTCTCAGCAGGAGCATGGAGGTCAGTTGTGAGGAGAGGATGCCCATGGTCCGGGAAGGGAAAACATGATTGCTTAAAAGAAACTGCCTCTGATGGATTCAATTATACGTAATTTATATAATGGTGGCTGGAGTTTGCAACCAAAATATAATAATAATCGCAAGACTTTCCTTCCAGGGCCCCAGAGACAAATTAAAATAATGCAGAGTGAGTTCCTAATTGGTGTGGGCTGTGGGAGCCTGGAGGCCTCCAGGTGTGCGCCCGGCTCCCCGAGGCCAGCTGGCCGGCCCGCGTGTGCACCTGTGTGGATGCAAACGGCACGGCCACGAGCACCTGGGCCTTGATACAGGACCCTCCCCGGCCACAGAAGCCCCCAGCACACAAGCTGTCGACGGAGGATGGAGATCATGGCGCGGTCACGTGGCTGCCGCGTCCAGCCATCCGATTGGCCAGCTGTGGCCCCGCCACTCCCCATCACCTGAGGGCCTCACAGCTCCTCCTACCCCTACGCCCGCTGTCCCCACCCCAGGGACTCTGGGACTCACCCCTGCTCGGGAGGAGAAAGCTCGTCAGAACACTTGCTGAGCAAAACAATCTTTTCTTTTTGCTGAGAAATAAAGTCCTGGAACCACGGGCAAAGGTGACCACCTGGCATTGGACGGGGACACGCAGAGGGCGGGTGACCCTGAGCCGTATCCACCCCTGGCCCCCAGCCTCACTCTCCTCACCGGTACACTGGAGCGAGGCCCCAGCCTGGAGACCACATGCTCGGCCCCAGTACAGGCCCCTGCCTGTACTCAGGAGCATTGCGTGAATCCTCATCCGTGGGCCCGTGGCCTGTGTGGCCTTGGGTGGCTGCATTCTCTGCTGGCCCCAAAGTCGCTGAGCCTTTTTTTCCTTGAGAGCACAGCTGCGATGCCCCCATTTTGCAGGCTTAAAAGCAGAGGCCAAGGAGCTGAGGCCTGGCTCTGGGACTTATGAGGGGCCACCCCCTTGGGGCTCCAGCAGCCCCCCACTTTCCTTCCATGTAACATCTGGCACCCCCACTGTGCCACCCCACTAACCCACATCCTGCCCCCCAAAGCCACCTCCCTGGCCTGTCCTCTGCCCCTGCTGCACAGGGGTTCCCCAGCCCATCATCAGAGCACGTGTTGGGGCTCAGCACCCAGGAGCTCCCGGGGGCAGGGGTGTGACCGTCACCTCGGTCCCCGGGGGCGGGGTGCCACCATGGGGCTGCAGCTTGCGGCCCGGCTGACAGGTTAATGAGGTGGCGTCACCTCCCTTCTCGTTTGGAG
Source organism: Cervus canadensis (assembly GCF_019320065.1). Classification (NCBI taxonomy): domain Eukaryota; kingdom Metazoa; phylum Chordata; class Mammalia; order Artiodactyla; family Cervidae; genus Cervus; species Cervus canadensis. The sequence goes on from NC_057417.1 coordinate 34,890,297, forward strand.
CAAGGATGGAAATGAATGTATTTTAAGAAATCAATACACTGAAACACAAACAGATGGACAAGTGAACATGCACACAAGGGGAAAACACCCAGGAAATGAGGAGGGCGGGGGACAGGGCCGGGGGGACCTGCATCGGGGGAGGGCAGCTTGTAGACTGATGGGGCCTGGCAGCCCCCTGCCCCCGGCCCTGTCTGTGGTCCTCCTGGGGACCCCGCCCCGCCCTCCTCTGGGAAGGGGTGCCTGGAGTAGGGGGCCCGGTTGGTGGGGGCTGATCAATCATCTCCTTCCTCCCTGAATCGATCAGAAATGAACAAGATCATTCTTGGCTTAGGAGACAGAACTCTTTCCTGTAAAAGGCGGGAGGGTGGGAGACGGGTGGGGGTCCCGGCCATGCACCCACTTGCCTGGTGCCCACAGGGCAGCTCCCCCAGGCCCTGCCTGTTGGCACCAACTGTGCAGCCCTGGCCCACTCCCGTCGCCTGGCTCTGGGTCCTGGGTGCAGCCTTCATGCCCAGCCCCTGAGGTGGACCGTGCCCCATTTTACATATGGGCCTCCCGGGGCGCAGGCCTCCCCAGAGATGGCGTGGCCGGGGCAGCGGGGTCCTGGATCCACACGGGGTGTGTGTATGCTGCATGGTCCTTGGAGAGGCTGCTGGGGGCTGGCCTTCCCAAGCCACCTCCACCCCCTCCCTCACCTTCTCTGGCCGTAGCCCCTCCTGCTCTGTACCTGGCTGGTCCTCTCCCAGCCTCATTCTGGCCCCGGGGCTCACTCCCTGCCCATTTCTCCACTCCTGTCCTCACCTCTCTCCCGTCTCCAGCTGCAATTACAGCTAATCAGATACCTGAGTGGCTTGGAAGCTATTAGCGGCTCTCCCTGCCCGCTGGGAAATCAGCCAGGCTGGACAATTAGCTCTTTAGTTGCAACTCAGATTCTGATGCAAGCAATAAACAACTCAGCACACTGCCCCTCCCCTGCCCTCGGCCTCCCTCACGCCCCTCCTCCCTTTTCCCTTCCTCCCCACCCACCCCCCGCTCCTCCCCCACCTCGGCCCCCCACCAGGCAGATGCCCAGGGGTGCTGGGGGAGCCCTCCAGCTGTCCCTTCCCCCTGACTGGCCTGGTCCAAACACCTGACACTGTCCACAGCGCTCAGCTTGGCGCTGGGGAGGCTTAGCCTCCCGGAGACAGGAAGGGAGGCAGGAAATGATGACCTGGGTTACTTGGGGGGGTCTACAGCCCCCACCCCACCCCCCAGGCTGGCCCAGGCTGACTCCTCCCTGCCTGCCGCGTGTGCGTGAGTGCACGCGTGTGTGTGTGTGTGTGTGTGTGTGTGTGTGTGTGTGTGTGTGCACTCGCCCGTGCACGCGCCTGTTTGTAATTAAGCAGTTAATTGCACCGGTTCTTGATTAGCTTTGGGGGATGGTAATGTTCTAGTGAGATGAGGTGTTGTGTACAGTTCAGAATCATTTAGAGAAATTGGAGCTAATTTTGCTGTCTGCGCTTATTACTGCATTAATTTAATTTGGGTTGCTTTTAGCTCATTAACACATCTAATTAATTCGTTGACATCACTATTAAGATGTCTCTTTGAAATTGGCGTCTCCAGATAATCAGGATGGAGAGGCTGACACGTCGGGCGCGGAGCTGCCTGGGAACGCGGGCGGGAGGGAGGACCGGACCACTAATGAATTTTCCATCAGAGCGGCTCGGTTTGTCAGGAGGTGCGAGGGGCGGAGGGGAGCTGAGACAAAGGAAGGGGGAGCCCGCGAGCCCAGGCAGCGACTCGCCGGGTCTTAAATATTGAATTGGTTATGAAAACAAACAGACTCCGCGGAGGAGCCAGGAGCCGGGACGTACCCTGGGCAGGGCCTCTGCCTCCTGCCTGCCTGATGCCGCATTCCCAGGGGCTGGGGCGCCCTGGACGGTGCTGGTCCGGCCAACGTCAGGGTCAGCCTGCGCGGAGGCACGGGCCTGGTGGCGAGGAGGGCAGGGAGGGCAACCCTGCCCTGCGAGGTGGAGCAGGGGGAGGTCCCCAGGGCGTGGGGGTGACCCGGGTAGAATAGGTGGGTGGCTGTGGCCCAGAGCTGGGAGTGGTGTCACCTGAGGTCTCGGGGGCGCTTGAAGACACCCAGCTGATCTGAGGGATAGCTCAGGGGCCTGCGGGAGGGCGGCCCCGCCCGTGGTCACTGGCGAGTGGTGAGAAGCCCCTGCCCCCCACTCACACCCCTTTATCTCCTGGGACCCCTGTTCAGGGGACGGAGGGCTGACCCTCCAGGCTATTGAGGGCGGGGCCTGTGAGAGGATGGGGCCTGTGAGGGGGCGGGGCCTGTGTGGGCGGGGCCTATGAGAGGATGGGGCCTGTGAGAAGGTGGGGCCTGTGGGCGGGGCCTATGAGAGGATGGGGCCTGTGGGGGCGGGGCGTGTGAGAGGGCGGGGCCCGTGAGAGGGCGGGGCCTGCCGTCTAGAGGTCCGCTGTGGGTCCTGAGCTGGGCCTCTGCCTGTGTGGGGTGTCCTGGGATCCCCCTGCCAATCTTGTCATTCACCGCCTCACTCCCTTTCCTCACCTCGGGAGTGTTCCCAGATATCCCCTGCTCCAGGAAGGCCTCCAGATTCCCCTGAGACTCTGGTGGACAGCAGGTGCCCGTGGCAGGGCCCCAGCTGGCCGCATGCTCCTTGTACTTAGCAAAGTGGGGCTCGTTCGTCTGCATGGCTGTGCCTAGGAGCCCAGCGGGCTGTGGGCGGGGGTCTTGGTTCTTCTCCATGTTGGGGCTCCTTCCCAGCACAGCGACTGGCTTTTAAGAGAATACCGTGGCAGCACCTGGCATTTTTGTGACCTTCCCTTTGAAACTGCTCTGCAACTGGCTGAACAGCCACTGAGGTCCACCCAGATTCGAGGGGAGGGGACGTGGACTCGACCACTTGATGGAAGGTTCTGGAAAAGCATGGGGACAGCAGCCATCCTGGAGAAATGCCGTCAACTGTTCTAGTAATAAGAAAACATACGATGTATGAGCAAGAAAATATGAACTGTGTCATTGATGATTTTGCATAGAGTTACATATCCTTATATTTTCATTTAAAGCTGACATTGTACAATACAAAGGTGAGTGGTAAAATTCATGCTAATAATTAAAATTAATTTTCTTTTTTTACTTAGAATGATGTGAAATAAATAAAACCCACCATTTGGCTTTCCCAGTGGCTCAGCGATAAAGAATCCACCTGCAATGCAGGAGGCTCAGGAGACACGGGTTCAATACCTGGGTCAGGAAGATCCCCTGGAGGAGGAAATGACCACTCACTCCAGTGTTCTTGCTGGGAAAACGCCTTGGACGGAGGAGCCTGCTGGGCTACAGTCCCTGGGGCTGCAAAGAGTCAGACACGACTGAGCACTCATCGTACCAAGGCTATTCAACTGGGAAAGGTCAGTGCTTTCAACAAATGGCTCTGGGAAAACTGGAAATCCACACACCAAGAACGGAGAATCCACACACTTCTAGAATGAAGGTGAATCCTTGTCTCACACCACATACAAACGTCGACTCAAAGTGGATCAAAGACCTGAACAGAACAGCGAAGCCATAAAGCTCTTCGAATAGATGAGAGCACCTTTGTGACTTTATATCTGGTAGTGACTTCTTGGAGGTGAAACCAAAACACAGGCAACAAAAGGAAAAGTAGACAAACTGGGATTCATTAAAATGAAACCTTCGTACGCCGGAGAACATGATCCATGGTATGAAGGGTTACCACAGGAGGGAGAAGATACTTGAAAATCATAAATACGATAAGAGGTTAATATCCAGAAATATATCTAAAAAATCACTCCACAACAGCAATGAAAACTGAAGCCAATTAACAAATGAACAGTAGAAATTTCCATATTCATATTCAATGACTTAAATATAGACATTTGTCTAAAGAAAATATACAAATTGACAAGTGCATAAAAAGATGCTCAGCATCACAAATCATGAGAGAAATGCAAATCAAAACTACAATGAGGTAACTACCACTTTACACCTATTAGGACGGCTACTCTAAAGACATAAATAAAATGGAAAATAGCAAGTGTCAAAGAGGACATGGAGAGACTGGAACACTTGCCTGTGGGAATGTAAAATGGTGCAGCTACCAGGGAAAACAGTATGATGCTTCCTCAAAAAATGAAATGGAATCACCCCCTCTTCTAGGTCTATTCACAAAGAATTGAAAGCAGGGACTCGAAGAGATACTTCTACACCCATGTTCAGAGCAGCGTCGCTCACAGCAACCGAACAGTGGAACAACCCGAGTGCCCGGCGATGGGCGATGGGCAAGCACAGGGTGCTCCATCCACACACGGGCTGTGATTCAGCCTCAGCACGGAAGGGAACGCTCACAGCTGCCGCAGCGCGGATGGACTGAGGACGTGATGCTCAGAGGGATAAGCGGACGCCGAAGGACAGACACTGGGCAACTCCACTTCTGTGAGGTCCCCGGGGGAGTCAGGGTCACGGAGACAGGAAGTGAGGGGTGGAGGCCAGGGACGGGATGGGGGCTGGGGGGTTGGTGTCTATGGGGACAGAGTCTCAGTTTGGGAAGTTGAGAAAGTTCTGGAGATGACGGTGGTGACTGTTGCACAACAACGCAGATATTCTTAATCTCTCGGAACTGGATGCTGACAAATGGTTAACGTGGTAAATTTTATGTTATGCATGTTTTGTTACCTAACAGTGTTTTAGCATCTCTTTGCAGGGTCCTGAGAGTCTCTGCTCAGTAGGAGGGAGGCCACAGAAGAGCAGGAGCAGCCTTGGGTGGGGGTCCTCCAGGATCACCTTTCCCAGCTTTTGAACAAGAGACCGGTGTCTTCAATTCACTCCTAACCCCACCAGTCACCCTGGGTCCTGGGAGACGCTTCTGCAGACAACTTGTCACGGATGGTCCACAATGGGACTTTCAAGGTTTCCTGGAAAATCCATGAATAATGGACGTTTCTTAGTCGACACCCTCAAGGATGGACCCCCCCCTCACCCAGGCCCCTGCTCACTATCCCTCCGAAGGTGTAAAACTCGCTGTCCCGGACCGGGGCCTTGGCTGATGGATCTAAGGCTCGACCATCAGCACAGCCACCTGGGGTGTTTGTCCCACCGGCAGAGCCGTACCTGCTCTCACGTGTGTGTGCAGGATGTTTCTGGAAGGGCTCCCAGGGCAGCGTCGACATTGACTGTGAGAGGGGAGCTCGCTGGGCTGGAGACTGACTGAGATGAAATCTTTTCTCTGTAAACCCTTTTCTGCTTAAAAAATTAAGCCCCCAAAGCCACCTTCCACAAAGTGCCTCCTCCCAGGTGAGCAGCCCAGTGGATCCTCCAGCACAGCTGGTCCTGGGGCCCCTGCGTGGAACCCCGTGAGGCCACTCCACTCATTGTCACATACTGAGACCCATCAGTCCAGCACAGCTGGTCCTGGGGCCCCTGCATGGAACCCCGTGAGGCCACTCCACTCATCATCGAATGCTGAGATCCTTCTATGGTGCAGGCAGCCCGTGTTCTTTTTCACTGCTGCATAGTATTCTACTGCTTGAATACCCCAAGGCTTATTTATCCATCCTCCTATGGATGGACACATTGTTGCTTCCAGTTTCTGGTGCTTATGGAAACTTCATAGGTAGCCCCTGGCTTCTTTGGGGTGCACACCTAGTCCCCTCTCTCTTTTTAAAATCTTGAACATTACCTATTCAGCAAGTAAATAAACTGGGAAATGTTCCTGTGGAGCCTGGGCCCCTGGGCTGGGAGATGGACCCTGGAATGGGCTTCGCAAGGGTCAGGGAAGTGGGGAGGACAGTGTTGAGGCCCATCCCAGGGGGCAGTGTGAAGGCCCCCTCCCCGCACCTCAGTTGGGGTCTGGGGGTCCTCTGGCCGCCCACCCTGTAGAGCAGAGCCACGTGTGGACCCAGAGAGAAGCAGCAGGGGGAGGAGCCGAGGGGCCTGGGCTGGCCAGGCCTCAGCCTCGTGAGCTGCGTGGCTTCTGGGGGCCACAGGTGGCTGTCTGTCTGCACAGGGGCTGACTGGTGCTCTGCGCCCCTCTGCCTGCTTCCTAAATTTAGGGGTGTCCGTCCTCTGCCTTCTTCCTGGGTTCGGGGTCCCACGGCACGAGAGGAACGCTCTTCTGCTAGTCGCGTTATTGGAGACTCGCGCTTCATGAAACGCGTTAGTTTAAGAACCTTAAGGGACTCCCGTGGTCGGGAGCAAAGGGCCGCATCAATTAACCCCGGGCTCTCGGGGCGCACTCAGGGGCGAGGGCCCCCCGGAAGGTGCAAGTGAGACTCCAGAGGCCGCAGGGCTGGTCGTCCACTCTCAGCACCGCATTGATAGGACTGGCGGCTCCGGCTCCGTAAACGGCCTCCCCGCCTCATAAGTGAAGCTGGTCTCTGGATGAGGTCTAAAGAGTGAGGCCACCGAGGGGGCCCCTACTGCCGACCCTGCGGCCAGAGTGGGGTCCTCTGTCAGTGGAGGAGGCTGAGGCCCCCCCTTGCGGTCTCCCCCGGGCACAGCCTCCACGGCTCCTGGGGCCGGGTCCCGCTCCTGCATCCCCGCTCCTCATCTTCCAGGCTCTGCCCTTGCTCATCAGGGCCTCCTCCCCGCCCTCCAAGAGCCCAACCCCCACCTGGAGGGCAGGGGCTGGGCCCGGGGTGAGCAGACTGGGCTGGATGAGAGCACGGGCCCTCCTCGGGGACAGCGTGCCCTGGCCAGCCGTGGGGACCCCCCTGCCGAAGCCCAGGGGAGAGGTGTGAGGGACATGCTCTGAGATGCTGTCTTCCCGGTCCTTTCGCCTCCACATAGCCCCCTCCCAGGATGAATCGGAGTCGGTGGACATGCCAGCCTGTGAGCCCTGATGCAGGCCACGGAGGACGCTGATCCTCTGGGTTACCAGCTCCAGGAGGCCAGCACGGGGCTGTGAGGACTGTCAGCTTGTGCGGGGCTGGGAGGCAGGAACTGAGGCCGCGGCCATCGGCCCCCAGCCGCCTGGACGGCAGCCTCTGGCCTCTGTCGAGCCTTCAGGTGACCCAGCCCCAGCTGAGTCCTGAAGCAGCGGCAGGAGACCCTGAGCCAGACCCCCAATCAAGCCGCCCTCCCATCTGTGACCCAGGAAGCCTGGCGCGAAGCCGGCGTTCACTGTTGCGGTAAGCCGCAGAGCCCAGGAGCTGCTTACCTTGCAGAGACGCTTAACTGAGGTACCAACTTTCACCAGCAGTGAACACATGCTCTTCTCATCCTCCTGCACTGTGACTGAGTTACTAGTGGTTTCTCTCTCTCTCTTTTTTTTTAATAATTGAGGGGAAACCCAAGATCAGAGAAGTTAAGTCGCTTTGCTGGAGACACACAGCAGGGCCCAAATTTGAACTGTGACCTGTGTGACCGCAGAGCCTGGACCTGTCCCCCGGCCCCTCCTTCAGCCCCTCCGCCCTGGGGCCGCCAGCCAGGGTCCTATTCTCCCCTAATCGGCTCTGGTGAACGGAAATTTCAATCCAATAATGGAAAGCTGCAATAATCGTTATAATTAATTTATACAAAAGACATTATAAAACCACCCTCTACGCATTCCAATCCCATCCGTGAGGTGTGCCCGCTTCCCGGTTAAGCTACGGGGCCTCATGGAGACAGACGGGAAGAGGTATTTCAATATTTCTTATAATTTTATATTCTCTCTAATATCTCTCATGCTAATTTCATTATGCAACAGAGTCGGCATGGTGATATAATTATTGAAAAGTAATTTTGCAATAAATGGATTTAAATGTGTTGGAGTCCGCTATAAATTCAATCTCATGGTGAGGGTGGCGCGTGCAGGCAGGAGGCGGCGAGTGGTCCGGGTCCTGGATGGAATCGGAGAGGCCCTGCGTGGCCCCGGCCGGGAGTCTGCTTACACCGACCAGTGACCGACCAGGGCGTGAAAACCCGAAGCACAGCCCTCCCCTCCCCCCCACCGTGGCCCTGCCTGCGCCAGAGTTGCTGTCCGCCTCCCCTGTGACACCTGGACCCTCTTTCGGCTCCAGCAGCAGCCCCCCAAGGCAGCCAGTGGACCCCAGGCCACAGCCCCCGTCCCTGTGAAGACCCCAGAGTAAAAGCCAGACCCCTGTCTCAGCTGACCTCCTCCTTCCTGCTATCCCAGGCCTGCTCCCCTCCAGCGCCCTGCACCTCCGTGCCTCGCTGGCCGTGAGAGCCCTTCCCAGCCACTAGGCAGCACGTCCCAGGCGCGGAGGTCACCTTAAATATTCACTGTGGGTCTCTCCTTGGGATCGGCCCCTCTGCCGGCCAGCCCGAAGGCTGACCCAGGGGTACCCCCCGGCCAGGAGGCTTCCAGGTAACCTGAAAGCAGAATGGGACTGGGGGGACCTGGGCAGCGTGGGGGTGCAGCAGAGGCAAGTGGGGTCTGTGGGAGGAGAAGGCAAAGACAGGCTTCTGACTTGGCTCTCTCCTCCTCTTCCAGGGAGCCCTCCTTGATTGACCCAGGTCACAGAGGCCTCGTCGGGCTCATCAGGCCAAGTCTTCCTGGGTCAGGGGCCAGGATGCCCACAACGTGGTGGGGGCAGAAAATGAGCGTCACCGTGGCACTTGCGGGATTTCGGCGTGTGGAGCCGGGGGCCACACTCAGGCCCACCACCCTCTCTGGGCGTGGCGTCCTTACCTGTGAAGAGGGACAGCAGGATGCCTGGCGTGGAGAGTGAAGTGTGGCGTGTGTACATGCTCAGGAAAGCGCCGCTCACCCCTTGATGGCCGGGGGACACGGTGGGTCCCCCGGCAGCCAAGGGCGGCTCGTCACCCCCTCCATCCTGCACAGATGAGAACTCACTCACCCACCCAGCTCCCCGCTCCTGCCTCCACGGCGGCGGCATCGGAGGACAATAGGGGGTGCCCAGCTGCCCCTGCCCGTCACCCGTCAGTCTGGAACTCTCTCTGCCCGGGCTGGCACCAGAGCCCTCTCCATCGCAGGCCAAACTGAATCTGCAATTTGTTCTTGGGCGACGTGTAAATTGGCACCTCATTGATTATTAATAAAGTGCTAATTGCTCTTTGCAGCTAATTTTGATGCAGATGCAGCTGGGGCTGTTGGTACAGTCTTGCGGACTGGGAATTGCTGACCACGTGGGCCTCACGGCGGCTGGGACTCGGACCCCAGATGGGGACACAGGGCGCTTTTCAGTTTTCGAAGCCCTGTTTACCCTGTCCCAGGCCGGAGAAGACAGCACCCCGACTGACTCCACAGACGTCTCCTCCCGCTTCCGGCTGACAGCTGAAGGACAGGCCCCGAGCGCTGGGCTGGACGCCGCAGGCTGACGGGGTCCTATGTGCCCTGTGGCTGGGTCGAGGGCACCCCCCCATCGGGCCTCCACTGGACTCCAGTGTGACCCTTGACTGGCGAGGCTGGAGAAACCGAGGATCCGCGCCTGCCCCCCAGAGATGGGACTCAAGGCTGCTGCTGCCCTGGGCCGGTCCGTCCTGGCTCCCGGGGCCGAGAGCGCTGATGCAGTGGAAACACAGGGGCCTGGGTGAGATCAGGATGGCGGTTGCCCTGGTTGCACCAGGCGGTTGCTGGGCAACAGGCCTCAGGGACGTCCCAGCGGTGAGAGGGCAGCTCTGGGGACCAGCTCCCCGGGCACAGAAAGTGTTATCTGGAGAAGACTCTGCAGGCCCAGGGAGACGCTTCCTCGGAGCAACAAGAGTGGGGTCCTGACTGGGCAGCCACGGGACCCCCAAAGCCCCCCGCCTCCGGGAAGGTGCCTGGAGACCCAGTTCCAGATGGGATGACACAGGCCCCCCACCCAGCCCCCCACCCGGCCCCCCACCCAGCCCCCCACCCAGCAGTGCCCGGAGAGGAGGCTTCCCAAAGGGAGGGTCTGAGTGCAAGCGGGTGGCACCTAGAACGAGAGGCTGAATTCTGGAGTTTTCAGGCCGTTGAGGCTGGGCCGATGGGTGGTCCCTCCCTGGCGTGGGCGGTGGGTGTGTGGTCTCAGAGGACCCTGCAGCCCTGACGGCATAACCCTTCACCCACTCACCCCTGCGCCAGGCAGCGTGGACAGGAGGAGGGTGTGATGGGCAGAAGCCTGGGGCGGGGACTCTGCACAGTGACTGCTATAGCCCAGGGCTGCAGGGCATTGTGGGAAGATCTCTGGCTGGGCTTGCATCCTGGGCTCACATCTCCTGTGAGAAGGGGTCGGTGCCGGCCCTGCTGCTGCACCTGCCCAGCCAGACCCCTCTCCCCTGGGCCGGGAGAGAGCCCACGCACCCCTGCAAATAACCGACAAATAAGGCCGCATCGTTGAATGTCAACAAAATGTCTGCCAGGAGTCTTGGAGGTGGGGAGACCCTCAGACTCCAGTCACGTAACTCAATAGAGCGACCCAGTTGTGGAGTCTGGGGGTCGAGGGAGCAGAGAGCAGGAGGGCCCCCACACGGCTCAACCTGGTCCCCAGAAGGGGATCCAGGCTGAAGCCCAGCTCACCCCACCTGACGGCTCCCTGGTCTGGGGGCAGCCAGGCCCTGTGGCTTGTGGAACCCAGTCCAGGAGGCGTCCGGGCCTGGGGTGGGCTGGGGACCCCGGGACCTCCTCTCCCTCACCCTCAGTGTCCTGCCTGCCCTGGCTCTGTGGCAGGACCTCCTCTGCCCAGCCTGGGTGGGTGTGACCCCACTCTACCCAAGCCCCCTCCCCTGATGCCCCTGCGGTGCCCAATGCCAGGTTGTCACCGCTTCCAGGCCGTCCAGGACGCCCACAAGCCAGCTGGCGGGGGCGCGGCGGGAAGCTCAGGGGCTGAGGACCGAAGACGGGTCGGCCTGGGGACCCCCGCCTCCTGAGCTGCCGGTGGGCCGGGAGCCTCACACGTCCCGCAGGAGCCCCATGTGCAGAGGGAGGGCTTGCGGGCAGCGCCCGAGGGTGCAGGCCGGTGCCTCGTGAGCTGGTGCTGCTCGTCAGGGAGCCAGGGAGCCCATCTTCTGGGTGTAAGTTTAATCCATAGGAATTCAGCTACAAACACGGGGGGTGAGAGAGAGAGGAGAGAGGAGAGAGACAGATAGACAGAGACAGCGGGAGAGGAGAGGGCAGGACAGAGCCAGCCAGCCGCCCGCTGCCCCCGGGCGTCAAGTGGCCTTGTCTCAGCTCAGCTGTCCCTCAAAACCTGTGCATTTGTCACAAACCAGCCCAGCCGCGCCCATGTCTGCCGAAGGCCCAGGCCTGACCAGGCTCTGGGGGCCGGGTTGGGACAGCCCCCAAGTGCTGCAGGCTGCAGTGGGCGTCTGAGGGTGGATGGAACCCCAGGCGAGGCCCCAGGCACCAAGTTAGCTGGGCCAGGATGACGGCGAGGTGGGCAGGCCCAATCCCAGCCCCGAGGTCCAGTGTTTGAACCGCTCAAATGAAAACAGAGAGTCCAGGCAGGAAAAGCTGTGTCTGATCTCCTTTCGGCCACAGGCTGCGATGGGCATGGTTCTGCTTTCACCTCCAGAGGACAAGGTTGGGGGTGAGGAGGGGTGTGTGCTTCAGGTTGGCATCAGAGGCAGGGGCATCCCCAGCCCCAGAGCCAAAAGGGACAGACGGGCACTGCAGAGGGTCTCGTCCATCCCGGGGCGGGGTGCGTGTGGGAAGATGGGGCGGGCCTGAGCAGGGCTGAGGGGCCCACCCCCTGCAGGCTCCCCGAGGCTGGCAGAGGGAACCGGGGCACCTTTGGGACATCTTTCTCAGCGGGCCCTCAGTGAGGTAAAAGTCGCTCAGTCATGTCCAACTCTGTGCAACCCCATGGACTGCAGCCCGCCAGGCTCCTCTGTCCATGGGGTTCTCCAGGCAAGGACACCGGAGTGGGTGGCCATTCCCGTCTCCAGGGGATCTTCCCCACCCAAGGGTCAAGCCCAGGGCTCCTGCATGGCAGGCGGATTCTTCACCGTGGTGCCTGACCGTCTGCACATCAGACACCCCTCCCCGCGCTCCCCCAGAGTCCGGCGGCCAGCGTCTTGTGGCCGGATAGGCAAGGACGAGCCCTGGGCTGTGGCCCCTCCTCGCTGCCTGGCCCTCCGTGCCCGCGCCCACGCTGGCATCACCCCCGGGCCCCTCTGGCCACGTGGCCGGCGTGTCCGAGCACAGTCCCAGCCATGCGTCGGGGGCCGCCTGCGAGAACACGCATCGTCCCACGGGCACTGCCCCCACGGGGAGAGCTGCGTCCGGACAGGGTTGAGCGCCGAGCCCCTGGGGGTGCAGTCCTGGCTCGGGCACAGAGCCCCAGCTCCCCGGGACAGGTCCTGGCGGGCTGACCCGGTGACCACGTGGCCCTCCCTGGCCTTGCCCTCCGTGTGATGCCTCCACCCCCGCCTCTCCCGGCCTCCCTGGCTGTTCCTTCCGTCATCAGAAAACTCCGTCTCCAGCAGGTGTGGGGGCGGGTGTAGGGAACGGGGGGCTTCAGCTGGGGGAGGCAGAGTTGGGGGGTCCACATGGAGAGACGGAGTGGTCCCAGGTCCCGGGCCCCACAGACCCTCAGGAGGTGCCCACTCTTGGTCTCGGGTGGAGTGGTGCTCTCTGGGGGTCTCAGATGCCCGGAGCCCAGGGTCTCTACAGCCCCCTCACCCCAACCTGTTTCCTCTGGCCCCAGGCAGGCGCCGTTGGGGTCTCAGCGGCCTCTGCGAGTGGCAGTCGAGGGTGGCGGGGGGAGCTGAGAGTGCTGGCCAGGGTGACGGGAAGGCAGAAACCCAGAGGCCAGGCCCAGACCCTGGGGGCATCTCTGGAGCCGTCTCGGTCCCTGTCGCTCCCCGATGCGGCCGTCTCTCCCCTGCCTGCCCCTCCGGGCCCTGTGGGTCCCGGTCCCAGGTGCCTGGGGGTCTCCCCCACCTCCCTCTTCCCCACACCCCACCAGCCACACTGCGGTTTCTGAGAGGTGGGAAGGGGGTGTCCTTGGAATTAAACCTTGGGGGCCAGGAGGGGGCGAGGAGTGGGGCTGATATATCTGAAATACAATGCATACAAAAACGTCATGAATGTTTAATTTTATTTTATTAAGTACCACATGGGTGATGGCTGACACTTTATTAAAGTGTCAAAGCGAGTGTCCGAACGGTCTAATTACTTATTCCAACAAGGCGGGCGGCCCGGGCGTGCGGGGAGGTGCGGGCGGCAGCGCCTGGGTAAGTCACACCTATTAAACTATTATTTGCACCCAGAGGCATCTCATTAATACCTCGGCCAGCGCCTGTGCGGGCTGACCCCAGGCTCGAGGGAAGCGGCGGCTGGATTCCGCCCCCGGCACAGCCTCCAGACCAGAAAAGCCTATAAAATTAATAACGGCTCTGCCACCTAATTGAATTCCTGACAAACGGTGGGCCCGCCGCCACGGGCACCTCGATTCTGGGATCCGGGGGCTGGTCCCCGCCCGGGGGCTCTGCCAGCAGGGAGGTGCAGGCCCTCTCCCGCCCAGGGCTGCCCACACGGGCCTCTGGGCCCTTCTGTCTCTGCCTTCCTCCTGTGCCACCTCCCGGGGGTGACCTGTCGCTGACACCCTGCCCCCTGCCCAGCCTGCCCCCATCCCCCGCGCCCTGTCCCTTGCTGTGAGGGGCGCTCCCGCTGACCCCGCCGGTGCTGTGGGAATAAGAGGGAGACAGGGCAGGGACCAGCTCACACCCCACCCCGCCTCCTGGGGCTTTCTGCGGCCCGCCCGACCCTGGGCTTTGGCAGGAGCTCCCGCCTGTCTCAGCCTGCCTCGGCCCGGCCCTCTCCTCCATCCTCCGGTCCAGCGCCTCTGCTCCACGAGGACCTCTCCCTCTCTGACCCAGTGGGCAGGACACCAACTCCACTCTCTCTCCCATCTGCACCCTTTGCCCTGGTCGTCTCCACCTCTGTGAGCACCTGGAGCTACAGGCAGAGTCCAGCACACCCAGGAAGCCCTCCCTGCCAGCACCATCCACCCGTCACCCATCCCCGTATCCATCTGTCATGTAGGGACCACCGACCCATCAGTCATGGATCTACTGACCTATTCCCATCCCTCGTTTATCCATCTATCGGTGATATATCATTTATCTATCAGTCATCTCCCATTTCTCAATCTAACACCTCTATCTATCATCTATATCATTTATGTATTGATCATTATCTGAATGCAAGAACACAGGTTCACTGTAAAAATTGGAAAATGCAAAGTAGACACGAAAAAACGTTCCATCTGCCGATCACGTTCCTGGCAATGTCTGATTGGATACTGGGGAACATGTGTGCTGCGATGCTGTGTCAACACGCGGGCCACTTCTGACCCCTGAGGTGAGAAGGACTCTGAGGTCTAATCCAGGTGTGGCGCCCGAACCACGGCCCCGAGAGGTGTCCTCGTCCTTGTCCCAGGTCCTGTGACCGGCTCACCGCACACGGCAGAAGGAACGTAGACTCTGTCAGCAAGTTAAGGCTGTTGAGGTGAGCAAGGGAGCCTGGATTGTCCAAGCGGGTCTGACGGAGCCCAGGCGTCCTTAGGCTCAGAAAGCTGAGAAGAGCGGGAAGGGGCCCCGAGCCAAGGCGTTCAGATGGCTGAAGAAGCTGCCAAAGGCCAGGAAACGGCCAAGAGCCTTCAGAAGGAAGCGGCCCTGCACGTCCCTTAGACTTCTGACCTCCAGAACTGTAAGAAAACTGATTTCTCTCTGTTGCGTTGTTTTGAGCTCCTAAGTGTGGGGGAGTTTGGTACAGCAGTTCTAGGGACCTGATGCATGAGGTTTGGCCAGAAAGGGTGCGGGGTTGGCCAGCAACCTCTGCCCTGGGCTCGGGCTGGCCTGCAGCAGGACCTTTGCGTGTTACATCGTCTGTCAGAGGCTTTCTTTGAGGTGTACACCCCTGTGGCAGGAATGACATTCACGCGGTTGTGCCGACATCTCCACCATCCGTCTCCAGAAGTTTCCCATAGGAAACCTCTGTCCCCATAAACACTGAACGCCCTCCCCACCCCCAGCCTGCCTGGTGCCCATCACAGAGCCCTAACTCCTCTGAGCCTCAGTTTTCTCCCGTGTGAAGTGGGCAATACCCTCCCCACATTATCATGAGGGTGCCTGAGGTCTGGCACACGGGGTACTGAGTCAAACCTTGCTCCCTGCCTCCTCCGCTCTGGTCTTGTGGGCCCTTCTCACTTGACAAATGCTTGTCCAATCGATGTCTGGTATGAACGGTTCCAGAGCTCAGCGTTGGAAACTGAGGGGCAGAGGGCTGAGAAAGGAGGAAGTATCCTCTCCAAATAAGAACGGACTGTGTAATTCTCCAAAATGCCCAGACTAACCCTCTGGGCTACCTCTGGGGGTGGTGATCTCCCCATCAGTAGGAGACCAATTGTGTGTCTGCACCTCCACAGCTGAGCAGGGTGGGTGCTGGGAGCTCTGGCCCCACCCAGGTGTAGCTGCTTGGCTGGCCTCTGCCCGACCCCTCTGTGAGCCTTGTCCTTCCCGGGTACCCCAGGCCCGCATGGGACAGAAGTACTTGTATCTGTGCTCAGACATCCATATCGGGGCTGAGAGGGGATGCTGGACCTGCCGGCCCTGCCCAGGTCCCAGGGTGGTCACTGCTGGCTTTGGAGACTGGTGGGCGGTCTTAGACAAAGACCGTTTGGAAATCCTTTGTGCAAATACCCCAGGGAGACGCCGTAACCCCTGTGAACACCTTCCCTGAGACCCCCCTCTCCTCCCCGGCCGTGGACCTGTCTCAGAGTCTGTCCCCACCCTCTGACTCCGGGTTTCTCTCTGCTCCCGACACCCTGTCTGCGAGTCTGTCTCTGTCTCTGGGAGGAGGGGGCAGAGAAGGCCCCTGGGCAGAGCCCCCAGCTGAGGCTGTGCCCGGTCTTTGACCTACCTCCCCTCTTCCTACCTCTCTGAACCTGTGTCTGTGTGCGGAGGGCCTCTGCCATGAGGCTGGTGGAGTCCCCTACTGTACCCCAGAGCCCCCAGGACCTCTCCCCGCGGCAGGCAGCGGTGCAGTGGACGGGGTCCAGGAAGCCAAGCAGAGTCTGCACCTGACCCAGCGCTCATGAACCGGGCTCCCCCTCCCCGCCTTGGCCACGCCCAGACTCAGCTGTCCTTACTGTGCTGCCCACCGCTCCCTGCTGACCCCACCACCCTGCCCACCAGGCCTCAGCGTGCTGGTGGACAAGTGACCAGACCGCAGCTCAGAGCGGGAAGCGACTGCCCCCACTGCGCTGTGCCCCCCGCAAGGGGCCTTCCCCAGGCTCTGCGCCTGGGCGGCCCTGCAGGGCCTCGGCGTCCTCACCTGTGAAATGGGGTCGCGCAGCGGGGCGGGCAGGGGCGGTTCCGCGCGCCGCCGCCAGGGGGCGGCCCTGGCCGCTCCGGAGGCTGCGCGCGGGGATCGCCCTGGATTTGCTTCTTTTCATCACCCCTGCGCGTCCAGCTGCTCCTGTCAACACCTTCTTACAGCGTGTAATTCATCGCCCCGCTGACAGCTGGAGCCGCCCGGCACGCTGCGCACCTGGGGCTGGGCCTGGAGGTGGGCGTCTGCGTGGGGGTGGGGGTCTGCGGGAGAGGGGTGCAGGGGGTCCCCCCGAGGACGGGCCAGAAGGCACCAGCAGTGGGCCTGGACCGGGCCTCCCTCCCCCTCCCCACCCACCCTGCCTCCTCGCCCCTGGGGTACCCCCGGCGGGGGGAGGATTCCATCTGCCACCCCACCCCCAATTCCCTCCCCCTGGATTTCTCACCTAGCTTGATTTTATTCCATCTGCACTCCCCTTGAACCACCCCCCGCACCCCCCACCCCCCCGCAGGACCTCAGCCAGTGAACAGAAATACACACTCCCGCGGGGGCAGGGTCAGCGGGCTGACTGCCCTTGTTCCAGGCTCGCAGGCTCCGCCTCGGTTTCCTCGACTGAAACAAGGATGCTGGTAGCATCTGCCTTGAGAACTCACCCCAGGACAGCTCGGCAGGGTGCTACCACCTGGAGGCCGCCCAGGAAGGGGGCCCGCTGTGGAGTCCTGCCTTCTGGCTGTCCTCACCCACGGCTGGCTGAGTCCTTGATCTGCCGGCCTCAGAGCTGAGAGGGAGCCAGCAGGAGGTTTGAGTGGGTGCGTGTGTGCTGAGTTTTGCTACCAGATGCTGTGTGGTTTGTGGTAACTTACTTGCCCTCTCTGGGCCCCAGAACATGAGCAGGTGGGGAGAGATGAGGGCTGGGGCTCCTGACACTGAGATCTCAGCTTTCCTGCTTGGTTTCAGCAAAGCTGCCTTCCTTCTCCAGGGGCAAGACTGAGACCCTGGGGAGAAGGAGAGAGCAAAAGAAAACAGATTTTAACGCACACCCAGAATAGGGCTTCCCAGGTGGCGCTGGTGGTAAAGAACCTGCCTGTCCATGCAGGAGACAAGGGATGTGGGTTTAATCCCCGGGTCGGGGAGATCCCCTGGAGGAGGGCATGGCAACCCACTCCAGTGTTCTTGCCTGGAGAATCCCATGGACAGAGGACCCAGGTGGGTGATGGTCCACGGGGTCGCAGAGAGCCAGACACGACTGAGGGACTTGGCACACACACACAGAACGGATATTTCCCTCCCCAGCCCTCTCCTGGGTTCCTCCGGAGCTGATGCAGTCACACAAAAGTGGACAGGGCAGTCCTTTGTCCCGGGCGCCAAGGGTCAGCCTCCCATGGGGATGCCTGGGAGACACAGCCCACACGACGTGTGCCCGGCTGACAGGACGGGGACCTGATGGCGTGGAGGGAGGAAGCCGTGCCCAGCCCCGCCACCGGCAGGGCGATGAGCAGGCCAGCGAGGAACAGATCCCAGCCTTCCAGGACACCTTCCCATGCGCCTCACCCCGGGGGCGAGAGCGACCTTGTTGCCTCCCAGCGCCCCAGCCCCTCCGTGATTTATGAGGGTTTCATGTGTTTGTGTCTTCTTGGAAAGCAATTTGGGGCTGGAAGCTTTGATTGTGGAATCCAGAGTCTGGGAACCTCTCCGTGAAGAATGATCCAAAAACCACACATCGTCTGGAGCACAAAGATGTTTGGTGTGGTGTTTATAACCGCGAAGAATCGCGCCCAATCACGGCGTCCAAGGAGGCCCTGGGGGGCGACGATCCGCGAGCTGGGAACAGCCCCGGGGAAATGCTAATCCTGGGACCAAGCGAGAGGGCAGGTGTGCACCCCAGTCCACACGGGGAGCTCGGCGTGCGGAGGCCCCACGCACGGACTGCCCAGGCGCGAGCGGCCCGGGGAGGCGCTGGACGCTGGGGCCGCCGGGGCGGGCTCCCGCTCCCCGCTCCATCCGCCTGGACTGTGCTGATCGTAGGAGAAACCAACATCATTTCAACAGCAGATTATTTAGAGCCCCATTTGTACACTGAAGTATTTATGAGTGAAATGATATGGTGTCTGGGATTTGTTTTAAAACTCACTGCAGATGTATTCGTGCATTACTTGTGCAATTAACAAGGAAGTTTAATAAAAACCCACCATGTGTGTTTGGGAGGGTCTGCGTGGGCCTTGGCAGGACCAGGGGCAGAAGCTGCGGCTGGCGTCACTTCGTCCCGAGCTGGGTCTGCATTGATCCAAGAGTGTGACCTTCTGGGTGACAGTCTTGCTCCCCCAGAGCCTGTGTGATGGGGTGAGGCGGGAGGAGGGCCCGAACCGGGGACTCGGGGGCGCAGCGTCCCAGCCTGCGGGCTTGGCGCCCGAGATGAGTCTTGGCTTCATCAGGACTGAGCGGGGGCTCTGGGCCCCAGAAATTCTGGCACACTCGGGGCACAGGGAGAAACAGAAGCCTGAACGGGAGAAAGGATTCGCGTCCTGGCTACAGCCCCAGGAAGGCCCTGGGCCAGGAGGGCGGGTGCCCTGGGCTGGCTCGGCTCCCGTGGGAGCCCCAGGCTTGTTTATGCTCCTGGGGGCCCCCGGGGATGTGCTTCTTCTCGAAGCCTGCAGCCTGATTCTGCCTGCGCATCTGGTCCCTGCTGAGCAGGGACAGCGTGAGTGTGTGTGCACACGTGTGTGTGTGTGTGTGTGTGTGTGTGTGTGTGTAGTCTCCCCACAGCTTATGGGCTGGAGCACCTTGACCCAGAACTCCTGACGGCATGTCCCTCCTGCCGAGGCAGAACAGGGTAGAAGGATTCTGGAGCCTGTCGGCCTGGACTGAAGCAGCTCTGCGGTGGGGTCGTCCCCCCCTTCCCTGCACCTGTTTCCTTGTGGGGTCGTCTGAGTCCCGGCAGTTCACGCCTGCAGCAGCCCCAGGGTGGGGGAAGGGAGGGGAGGGGTCCCGCGGTCATCCTCACAGCAGGACCACTGAGGCTTCACTCAGGACACCAGAGTCTCAGGGAGCTTTGGGGTCCCTTCATCACCTGCCAGTGCAGACTGGAATCCGGAGCCTGGAGTGTCCCCCACCAGGTGACCTCCGGCCGGCCAGGTCTTTGGGACTTCCTGCAGGGCCATCTGATTGGGGGATTTACCCCTGCGGCGAGTGCCTGGCTGGCACGTGGGGATGTGGGCTCTGAGTCCTGATTTCCAGCCCGGCGGGTCTCACTGTGTGACCCTGGGCAGCTGGGTGGCCTCTCTGAGCCTCAGTCTCCACCTCCCACCTGCAGGGCTCTGACGAGCCCCTGGGACCCTGCGGCCATGCTGTGAGGAGCCCCAGCAGCCACCTGGAGGCGGCCGGGCCAGCGGGCCAGAGGGTCGGACGGTGGCTGGCGGGGGCCCCAGAAACGTGAGGGAAGACGCCTCCCGATGGCCCCCAGGCAAGTCACGCCCAGCTCCTGAGGCTCCAAGCTCAGGCCTCGACGCTGGGGCCTGGATTCCCGAGTCCCGGGATCGGTCAGCGCGACGACACGGGTGTTGGTCTGTTTGGGGACCTTGACCCTCAGCTCTAGATGCTCCGCCGGACTGTTTGCTCCGTGTTTCTAGCTTAAAAATCACTTGTTGGTTCAAGCTTGATATACTCCTCACGGTCTGTCCCAGCGGATGGCTTGCTCTGGGCACAGGCCCTGCCCTCTCACCATCTCCCCAGCACCTACTGCGGCCCCTGGTTTATAGTAGGTGCTCAACACGTTCTTTTGATGTGCATATAGCCCATGGGGCTTCCCTGATAGCTCAGCTGGTAAAGAATCCGCCTGCAATGCAGGAGACCCCGGTTCGATTCCTGGGTCGGGAAGATCCCTGGAGAAGGGATAGGCTGCCCACTCCAGTATTCTTGGGTCTCCCTAGTGGCTCAGCTGGTAAAGAATCTGACCGCAATGCGGGAGACCTGGGTTCGATCCCTGGGTTGGGAGGATCACCTGGAGGGGGCAACCCACTCCAGTATTCTGGCCTGGAGCATCCCCGTGGACAGAGGAGCCTGGCGGGTTGCAGTCCATGGGGCTGCAGCGTCGGGCACGGTGGAGCGGCTGACACACGGCGCATGCAGCACGGTGGCCTGATGGAAGCGCACGTGCGCTTTCTGTCACCCCCTGTTGTGTGTCCCGTGGTCTCTGGTTTGAAGTCCTCGAAAGCCGACTCTGGTAACAGGAGCCAAAGGGAATTCCTGAGAGCGCCAGGTGGAGGTTGGGGTTGGAGAGCCGACCGGAGGCCAGACACCTCGGCCTGGGAGGCAGGACAGGGCAGCCGGCGCCCCCACAGGAGCCGGGACCGCACCGCCCTGGGGCGGCTCCAGCGTCCAGCCTCCGCCGCGGCTCAGGGTGTGAAGGCCGGAGGACCAGCATCCTGGGCGAGGGCTGGCCCCAGGTCCGCGGTGCCCTCGAGGCTGCTGTTACTCCTCCCATGGATGACAGGGAGCCCCAGGCGGGGTCTGGAGGCTGGGGCCAGTGGGTGGTCACCTGTCCGCCTGCAGGGGCGAGCGGAGCTGAGGCAGGGACCACCTCTGAGAGCCCGGGCAGGGTGGGCAGAAAGGCGTGAGTGGTCAGGGAGGTCTCCCCGAGGAGGCCTGGAGCCTCCCTATCCTGCCAGCCTGTGTCCTCCGTCCCCAAGGGACTCCAAGCGCTGGACCTGTCTGTGGTCCATCCGCGGGGCACCAGCTGAGCCTCTGAGGTCCCCTTGGGGGTTCCGGGCCTTGGGACCCCCTCCTGCCCCCTCCCCGCCCACCCTCGGCAACAGAGCTGCCCTGGGAGACCAGCCTGGGTGGACGGAAGCGCCGGCCTCCCCCAGGGACAGGTGGGCGTGAGCCCCCGGATCCTCTTTTAATGATTCTCTTCTGGAGGAGGCCGACGCCTCCCACCTGTCCACAGCTCCTGAGGACAGCTCGCCCTGGAAGGCAATAACTTGCTTCCCGCCATGTAGACCCTGCTTCCTGCTCAGAGGTGAGCTGGAAACCCAGGATGTGCCCGTGGGCAGTGCGCGGCCTGGCCAGGGCACCGTGTAAATGCCAGGCCATGGGGAGCCGGTGAGGGTGCCTGGAGCTGGGAGGGAGACCCCACCCCACCGCCAGCAAGCTGGGTGGGAGGTAGCTGGGTTAGTGGGCCTACCGACAGACGCAGGCCCCAGGCCCCGAGCAGGTCACTCTGGCCAGAGAGCCTGGGGCCCAGCGTGACCCACGGAGCTCTCCAGGAAAATGCCAGTGACCAGCAGGCATCCAGTGCACGCCTGACCCGCCAGGAAGGAGAGAGGGTCGGCCTCCTCCAGAACAGAATCATTAAAAGAGGATCCGGGGGCTCGGGCCCACATGTCCCCGGGGGAGGCCGGCGCTTCCGTCCGCCCAGGCTGGGCTCCCGGGGCAGCGAGCGGTCACCTGGGGGTCCCCTCGCTCTCCTTTCCTGAGGACGGTGCAGGGGAAGGGCAGCTCTCCACCCGGCACCCAGCAGCGTCTCCAACCGACTGACCCTCCGCGGCCGTCAGCCCACGCCTCCCCATCACCCCCGGGGAGACAGGCGGCGGGGCCGGTTACGCAGCGAGGTGATGGGCACCGTGCCCCTGAGCTGGACCCTTAAAAATGGTCAGGAGGATACTGCCCTGGTGTCCAGGGGCGAAGACTCCACACTCCCAGTGCGGGGGGCCGGGGCTCAATCCCTGGTCAGGGAACTAGGTCACACATGCCGCAACCAAAGTCCCTGCATGCGGCAGCCAAGGCCTGGGGCAGCCACATACACAAACATTTTGAGAAAGCGGTTGAGAGGGTGAATTTCATGCCACGTGTTTTTACCACAATAGAAACACACAAGTGTAGCAAGACTGTCTCAGTCACGGCCCGGTGACCCGCCCACAGGTGAGCATCCCGAGCGGGGAGGCAGGAGCGGGGGCCCCCGCAGGCCCAGGACTTGCGTTCCAACCCCTCCGGGCGGTTCTGGGTGTGAGAGCACACTCCCGCAGCCGGAGGGCTGGGCCCGCAGGAGGGCAGCCCGGGAGCGAGGATTCGGCAAGCCGGAGCTGGGCCGGTGTCCAGGGCAGGGCCAGCCAGGGCGGGGGCAGGAAGCCAGAGCCGGCGAGGGTGTTGAGGAGACGGGGCGGGTGACCCCAGCTGGGGAGGCCCCCCAGGAGCCCTGAGGTGGGGAGGTCTGGGTGGGGGAGCCGCACCCTTTGTCTGGAGACCGCCCTCCCGGAGAAGACCCTGGGGGGTGGTCAGACCTAATTCGTTAATAAGAGGGAGCGGGAAGGGCATGGGCTGGCCATATTTCTATTATTACTCAAATGGATTGAATGTTTTAATCCTATAATAAAGTGACAATTTCCATTTTCCCAGGCCATTCATTTCCGTAAAATGACCGGGGTCGCGCCCCGCTTGGTGGGGATCAGCCCTCCGAGATTAAATCACAGACACGAGACGTGTTCTCACGGGGATGTACCTGGCTTGGCCATGCCGCAGAGCTGGGGTGGGGGCTCAGTGACGGGGGCGGGAGGGCCGCCCTGGGACCGGCCGTCAGCCCCCATGGGGTCGCCTCCTTGAGCACCCCAGGAGCACCCTCCTGCCTTCCCGGAAACACACTCAAATCTCAGCGCCAGCCGTGCGACCTCAGGCCCCTAACCTCTCTGGGACTCAGTTTTCCTGCCTCTGTAAATGGGGGTACCAGCGCCGCCTCCCTCCTGGGGGGTAATTAATTAATGAGGAAAACGTGTAAATGCTCAAGTGCTCAATTCTGTCGATTGTTCCACTGATTGTCATTTTAAATAACGATTTATTATTATCGCCCGGGCCCTGCATGAGGCGTGACCCTCTCTGGGGCTCTGTCTCCAGGAGCTCCCATCCCCTCCTGGTCGCCTCCTGCGTCCCAGGTCGGTGTGACTTCCACCGCCCGGCCCTTATAGGGGATTGGGTCCCTGGGGTGAAGCTGGGCCCCTTCTCCCTGGCCAGGGCCCGTGGGGGGCTCAGGCCCCTCCCCAGATGGGCGAATATTTCCTGGGAGCCTGCCTCGGGCCTGGTGGGCATGACTCTTCTCGTCCCTGGGAATCAGTCTGGACCGGTGCCAAGGTGCTTGCAGCGACCCTCACTCTCAGCTACTATAATGGGCTTTTAAAAAGTTTTGTTTATTTATTGGCCAAGCCGCGTAGCATGTGGGATCTTAATTCTGCAACCAGCAGTGGATCCCGCGCCCTGCAGGGGAGGCTCAGGGCCGTAACCGCCGGACCTCCAGGGACGCCCCCCTGTGTCATTCATACTTCTGATTCTCAGCATTTACGATCGCTCTCACACGTGACCCTCACCCCCCGCAGTGAGGCGGGTACTTACCCCCTTTAGACAGAGGAGGCATCGAGGGGCTCGGGGAGGCCTCAGGTCAGCAGGTGGAAGGCAGGGTCAGGAGAGACGCCCAGCCCGTCCCCCTCCCCCTGACAGCCCTCCCTGGAGACCCCCCAGGACCCCGCAGAGTGAGACCCAGAGTCCGTGCTCTTCCGGGAGGGGCCCATCTGCCTCTGCGGGTTTGGCATCTGAGCCTTGGAGCTGCCCAGGACAGAGCGGCCTCTCTCCGCTCTGCCGGACAGAGGCCCTGGATCCCCGAGAGCTGCATGGAGCAGAGCCGTGTCCATGGGGCCGCCCTCTGAGGCCCAGCCCTGTCCAGCCCCTGCCCCTCCCGACACAGAGCTGAGCCCCCAGGCAGCCCCGCGCGCGTGAGAAATAAGCCGGTGGGCTGTCAGGACACGGGGCCTGGGGGTCGATCCGATCCCTTCACATACAGCACGACATGGTCGCATCCTGGCCCGGAGCTCTGTGGTCGTGATGGCTGAGTGAGGGGCACTGAGGCCCCAAGATGCAGCTGCTCTGGGGGGGCAGCCCCAGGGCTCAGCGCCTGCGGGGTCCGGACCGGGCTGGGCAGAGGCCTTCGCAGACGTGGCGGACCACGGCCTGGGCTGCGGCAGGGAGGCTGGCATCCTGAGGAGAGTGAGGGTCTCCAGGGGGGTTCAGGGGGCTGACTCTCCGGGGAGATACGGTCCGATTTGTCAGACGAAGTTCCCCTGACTGCTGGGGATAGATTTGGCATGGGGGGTGCTGCTGGGGCGTCGATGAAGCTGGTGAAGGGCTTTGGGGGCTTGAGCGGGAAACTGGGGCCACCGGGGCTGCAGGACCGGGCGGCTGGGTGGTCAGTGGGGGTCGCGGAGGGGGCCGGGGAGGGAGCAGGGCCATCGCTGCCTGTCCAGCCCCCAGGGCAGCGCGGACCCGGCGGTGCCGCCGCCCCGCCCCCCGCGCAGGGAACACTGTCGGCTGGTAATTCTCCTGATCCCTTTATCCTATGCTTTAATAAATAATTTACCTGAACTACTCACATGGAAATTTCAACATTATTAAAAATTAACTAACGTAAATGAGTCCATGGTAAATAGCTGGCGTGGCTCTTCCGAGGCGAGGAGCTGCAGGCCGTGCAGGACAGCAGGGGAGGGCAGGTGACAGGGTGGGCTGGGTGGGAGCCGGGGGCTGTGCACCCCGTCCCGCAAGGCTGAGCCGCCTGGGGAGAACACAGCCTCTCTGGGCCCCTGGTGTGGCGGGATGACCCTGCCCGGGCCCCAGGACCGCAGGAGGACCCAGAGGAGGGGAAGCAGCGTGTGACGGGACCCGGGGGCTGAGGGCGTGAGAGCGCGCTCCCTGCCTGGCTTGGCTGGGGATGGGGCGCTCCCAGGGCTGGGCGGGCTGTCCTGACGAGCTCCCCTTAGCCGCAGGGCCGGGTGCAGAGTGTGGAAGGGCGAGCAGAGGGTCAGCCCACGGTGTTGCTGTGAGCGTGGTTCCAAGTGCCCCACCGGCATCTCTCCCTTGAGACAGAGCAGCACCCTAGCCAGGCAGTCTCCCCAAACAAGGGTCGGTTTTCATCAAAGGATGCCGGTGCATCCTGGGATGCTGAGTTTGCACAAGTGGTCCAGCTTCCTAAGTGAACTGTCTTTTGTAAGCAGTGTCTTCACCAAACAGAGATGTGGCTACAAACGGTTTGGGAGCTGCCTCTGGACAGGGTGGCTGCAGGGGCAGCTGAGAGCCCATCGGGGGGTCACACACATCAGTGCTGCCCCAACACCCCCTCCCCTGATTCCCAACAGGCCTGGGCCGCGGGCACCGCTGTCCTAGGTCACAAGCAGGAGGCCCAGGGAAGGGAAGTGACAGGTTGTCCCGCAAGGTCGGGGGCGGTGCAGAGAGCTAGGGTTAGCACCTGGGGGTCCTGCCCCCTCCCCTGCTCCCCTGAGCCCAGCAGGAAATGAACCCCAAGCCAGGGGCTGATGACCCCGTGGGAGCTCCACAGTGGGGGTCTGGGGCCACCTGAAACTCCATGCTGGCAGGCTCCTGTGGAAATCGACGTACTGATTCTACAGGTCACGTGGAAATGCACAGGATCTAGAATAGTCAGGACAGACCAGCGGCTAAGACTGTGCTCCCAACGCAGAGGCCCGGGTTCCATCCCTGGCCGGGAAACGAGATCCCATGCGCCACAGCTAAAGATCCCACACCCGGCAGCGAAGCTTGGAGACCCCGTGTGCCACAGCTGGGACCACCTGATTCTGACTTGTTATCAAATGACAGTAATCAGGGCAGAGTGGCCCCGGAACGAGAGACAGACAGACAGACGGACAGACAGACAGAGCAACGGAACCAAACAGAGGCCAGAGCTGGACACACATGTCACGGGCAGCAAATGCACAGAGGCAGCTCAGGGGAGAAGGGGCGGTCTTTCAGAATACACAGACACGCCAAGAAAAGAATCGACTTGGATCCTAATCTCACACCACATATAAGGAACTCCAAACGGATCACAGGCCAGGAGGGGCAGGAGGAGCCTCTTGGGGTGATGGCTGGGTGGCATCACTGACTCAGTGGACATGAGTCTGAGGAAACTCCGGGAGACAGGGAAGGACAGGGGGGCCTGGCGTGCTGTGGTCCCTGGGGTTGCAAAGAGTCAGACACGACTTAGAGCCTGGACAACAACGCTCTTGCCCTGCCTGCAAATAAGGTCAAGGAATCGCTTTCCTCTAACCCTCTGCCCCCATCTCCCACCTTCTGGGCCTGATGGGGCACTGTGGGGGCCAGAGGCCAGGGTGGTGACCCTGCTGGTGATCCCAGTGTGTGGAGCCCACGCCCAGGGCCGGGGCTCTGCAGACAAGTCACCTCTGATGTTCAGCCCCCACGACAAGCCCAGGGGGCAGCGTCTCTGTCTCCAGCTTCACAGACAGGAGCATGGGGCTCCGAGGGGTACGGTGCCCGGGCCGGGGCTGGACCTCAGCGGTGGGGCTGGGCTGGAGCGCGGGGACGCTGCCCTGCACCAGGCCTGGCCGACAGAAGCCTCGTGTGGCCCCTGATTCCATTTTAAACTCTCAGGGGCGTTTAGAAAGCACTGGAGACAGGTGACGTCGATTTCAATAACACGCTGTGTTGACTCATGTTCAAATGTCACCATTTAATAGGTGATCAGTATGGAAATCATTAGTGAGATATTTTGGTGTTTTTTTTCTCCTCCTGGGCTAAGTCCTGGGAATGCCGTGTGTGTTTCATGCACACGGCGCACCTCAGCGGGGCCCGGCCACCTCTCAAGTGCTCAGGGGCTCACGCGGCCTAGGGCCTCCCGAGCTGCATGGGGACAGGGGCCCCGTCTGGGCCGTGAGGCTGTTTCACGAGAGCGGGGTTGTCAAAGCTCATCGAACCATCTGCGGACGGTGGGAGCGGCCTATCACGTATAAATTATACTTCAATACAATTAATTGTAGAATTAAATACAATCGATTGATTTTGATTGATTACATAAGAAATTGATTCATTTAAAAATCCAGGCCTGCTATTCAGAGGCAGGTGGGCGGGGGCGCTGCGGAGACAGGCAGGTGGTGCCCCGGGTGGGAGGAGCCGCCGGGGGTCTCCCGCTGTCACCGGGCAGAGGCAGGCTTTAATTAAACAGGCCCACACCACACCTGGAGCGGGAGACCAGGCATCCAGCCCGTGCGGCCCAGCGGGAGGAAGCCGCTTAACCTGCCGCGGGCCCGACTTTGTTAATAAAATCGCATCCAAAGGATGACCTCGGAGCCCTCCTCTGCTCTCCTGAAGGCCAGGGCGAGGCCCCTCATAAAAGGTTATTAAGGAAAGTAAATAACTCGGCTGTTGGGGGGTGGGTTTCTGGCAGAGGCATCCTGGCCCCCGGAAGCGGAGGGCCCACCCGCAGTCACAGCCAGGGGTGGGTGGGAGGCTGAGCCCTGCCATTCGATTATCCATCGCTGTCAGAATCCCACCTGGAAACTCCGTCATAAATGTGGGGAGAGGACTGCAAGTTGGAGCAAACTGGGGTTCTTCCGGGCGCCCAGGCTTCCATCTCTCTGGGACGCAGAAGCAAGCTTACCCGGAGAGGGGCCGGCTATCCACTTGGGGACAGAGGGGAGCCTGCCCCCCACGCACTGAGTGGGCTGGTCAGGGTCTGGAGGGTTAGGAGAGACCCTCTCTCTGCATCGTGACTGGGGGCCCCTGAGGCTGCAGGAGGGCCTGGGATCTGCGTCCCGAGCACCCCCCGGGGCTCTGGGATGGAGCCGCCAGATGACTGGCATGCCTTGTGGTCTGGGTGTGACTGTGGGAGCCCGTCCACAGCGACGTTGACAGGCCCAGCCCAGGGTCAGAGTCAACCGTGTTCTCAAGAAGGCTTTGCAGACTGTAAAGGGCTGTGCACGCGTGAGAAGGAACAGGCGTAGCTCCCATGACGTGCGGTGGCCTCCCTGAGCCCAGGGTTGAGGCTCTCTGCTCTGGGCCGG
The DNA here is from genome assembly GCF_019320065.1 of Cervus canadensis. Taxonomy (NCBI): domain Eukaryota; kingdom Metazoa; phylum Chordata; class Mammalia; order Artiodactyla; family Cervidae; genus Cervus; species Cervus canadensis. The sequence goes on from NC_057417.1 coordinate 34,918,378, forward strand.
CTTGGGGACCCTGACAGAGCAGGGCCGAGGGCCAGCCTGCCCCGAGGCCTCCTGACTTGGAGCCCCCCAACTCCAGATGCTGGGCCTGGGTGTCACCCGCCGGAGGCCAGACGCCCAGAAACGCTGGTGGCCACGGCGTCACTGCTGTTGCCCAAAGTGGCCTCCTGCGCTGGCTTTGAAGTCCGTCTGCAGAAAGCTGGCAGCCACGTCCCTTCCCTTGAGCGTGACCTGGACATGTGACCTGCCGCTAAGGAGGAGCGTTGGCGGAGGGGATGGCAGTGCCTCCCCGAGCTGGGTCACCCACCCCCGGCGAGGAGGCACCATGTGGTGAGGGACCCAGGCAGCCCTGGGGCCCATGAGGCAGGGGACCCACGCCTTCTGCCAGCAGCCGTGGGAGGTGCCCCCGGGGAGTCCTTCGCCCACACCTGACAGCACCTCCTGAGAGACCACCCCCAGCCAGGCCCACACAGCTCAGCTGCTCCCCGCTCCTGAGCCACAGACACCTCGAGACGAGACGCAAGTGGTGTTTCAAGCTGCCGCACTTGGGGGTAAATTTTCTGCAGAGACAGACAGCTAACGGGGGGTGACCCTCCCGCACCCCAATCCTGCCTTCTCCACCGTGTTGGGGACTGTCTTAACCCCCCTGCCGAAACCAACACCAGAGGGTTTTCCCAGTATGTGTGCAAAGCAAGAACGAGAGACTCAGGAACAGGTTTAACGTCCCCTGCTTTAGGGGGACGGAGGTGCTCTGAAACTGACATGTGGAGAAGGTTGCCCAGTTCTGTGGATATGCTGAACCAGTGAGTGCCCCCTGGGTGCTTTGCATCCCAGGACGGCTGCTGAGCACATGTGTGTGCATGTGTGTGCCTGTGTTTGCATATGTGCGTGTGCACATGCGTGTGTGCCTGTCTACTGAGCGGCCGGCGGGGTCAGGCGCCATCGCCTCACCGAGCTCCACGCCTGCTTTCAGGCCCCGCTTCCTCCCTGGGGGAAGGCCTTTGCCAGGACAGCGAGCCCTCACCTTCCCCAGCTGCTGCTGGCTCACGGGAGCCTCCTCCCCAGAGTGGTGTCCCCACTGGCCAAGGGGGGGCCCCGGACACCTATGCTCCTCCCCCAGGGGCAGCCTGCACTGAGCGCCCCAGCCCCGGACCCCCGGATGGGCCATCGCCCCTGAGGGGCACAGGATGCAGCCTCAGCGGGACCACACCTCCCTGGGCCCCCACCTCCTCCTCCTCCCCCACCCCCACAGGCCTCTCCTGTGAGCCCTCCCCCAGCACTGGGCTGACCACGGAGCCCTGTCACCTGGCCTGCCCCAGCCCGGGGCCTCCCTACTAGGTGATTGGGGTCACCCCGACTGTGCTTGTGAGCTGGGGCGCTCAGTGGAGGGAACACTCTGGGGCCTGAATCCAGCTCACCTATGAAGTGGGAGCCGGAACGTGCATGTGTGTGCATGTGAGCACAATGTGTGAGCATGTATACAACACATGTGTGCACATGTGTGCATGTGTGTATGTGTGCATGCATGTGGGTGCACACGCGTGTGCGCGCACATCCCAACACATGTGTGCGCATATGTGCATGTGTGCACATGTACAATGCATGTGTGCGCCTGTGTGTGCGCATGTGTGTATATGTGCATGTGTGCACATCCCAATGCACGTGTGCACGTATGTACATGTGTGTGCACACGTGTGTGCATGTGCCTGCACGTGTATGCTCCTCACCGGGAGCCTGGTGTGCCCCGCTCACCAGCCCAGCGCCGGGTCCCAGAGCTGATGTCATTCCCCGCCTGCCCACACTCCCAGCCAGCCTGTCTCAGATCCAGAGCTTCCAGCACCTCCGAGGGGAGCATCACAGAGGAGGGTCCCCAGGGAACCAGCCTCCCCAGGGACCCGGAACCAGCGCCTGCTTGGGCCCAGCAAGGCCTCTTCCCAGCGGTCGACTTCGACTCTGGATTAATCTGGATTTTTAAGCACAATTAAAGAGGTAATCAGGGTCGGCGGTGCCTTTCAAACACAGTTTAGCACAAAATCCTAATGCAGGAATTACACAAATGGATATTGTCAATATAATGGATTCCCACCAATTGTGGCGAGTCAGGCTGGCCGGAGTTGTGTGCGAGGCGCCGTCAGGCTAATTCAGCCGCGCGAACTGGGTGCGCCCAGCCTGCTGCTCCACGTTCATTACTGGGGAGCTTGTAACATGTTTCTGAGAATTCATTAGGGAAAGAAAACAGTAAAATTTGAAGTTATTTGTAAACCCGACGGGGAAAACATGCATCCTTTTGAGGAAGGAAATGTGTCGACTGCAGACAGAACCGGTGTGGGGGAATGGAGGCTGCGGCGGGCGCTCCCGGAGGCTGCAGGGGGTGGGGGCTCCCCGAGGGTGGGGGCTCCCTGAAGCTGGAGGGGGTGGGGCCTCACTGAGGCTAAAGGCTCCCCAAGGCCGGAGGCTGCAGGCCTGAGGAGGTTGGGGCCTCCCCGAGGCTGGAGGCTGCAGGCGTGGGGGGTGGGGGCCTCCCCGAGGCTGGAGGCTGCGGGCCTGGGGGTGGGTGGGCACCCTCTATCTGTGCACCCTCTTGGGCCTTTGTGTGCCAGGGCCCCATGAGAAGGCAGGTGAGCAGCACCAGGGTGCAGGGGGCCTGGATGGGCAGGGCCTTGCCCACAATCGCAGCACAGTGGCAAAGCCCGCAGACTGGCCTCCTGCTGCGGTCTGTGGACCCTGGGAGCTGTGACGGAGGCCGCATGGCCCCAGGCGCCCTGGTAGGAAGATGGCCCCTCTGCCCCCTCTCCTCCCGGCAGCTGGCGGGAACTTCCAGGTGAAAAGCCCCTCAGGTGCTTCCTCCCATCTCCCTCACCCCCACCCCGCCGCATGGGCTCTTTCCTGCCTCGGTCTCTTCCGGGCTGACCTCCTGGATGCCCACCGGCTCCACCTAAGCCCTGTCCCTGCGCTCCCAGAGACTCTCCCGGACCCACCAGTCAGGCCTCTGCCCTGGCCCTCCGCACACCCCTGGAGACTGCCTCCATGGTGCCTGTTGCCTCCAGACCCCAAGCTCCAGGATGGGGCCGTTTGTTCACCGCCGTACCCGTAAATTGGGGAGCCCCTGTAAGCCCACGCTGAGCTCCCGGGCTTGGGGGAGAGACTGCGTTCACGACACGCCCTGCTTGTTCCTATGCTCGCTGTGGGGGGGTGTCCCCCATTTACGGATGCTGTGTCTGTACCTGGGTCACATGGGGTGAGTGGGGACTTGGGAGCTCCTGCCCTTGGTCCAGCCAAGCCGCTGTTCCGGGCGGGCCAGGTGAGCAAAGCGCATCGCATCTGGTGAGGCTGAGCTGAGGGTCTAGGGTCTCAGTGGGTGGCGTGGGCTCAGGGCAGTGACAGCTGCCCTGTCCTCAGGGCTGGAGCCCTGTCCCCTCGGGGACAAATGACAAGCACCACCATTACAGCGTGAGAGCCGTGGCGAGCCGGAGGGCGGAGCGGGGGACCCGTCGTGTGCAGAATCTGAGGACTCGCTGGGAGGAGCAGGGGTGTCCCCTGGGCCCGGGGCCAGACCAGGGTGGGGCTGGACGCCAGCCTGAGCTCCCCAGAGGGTCCAGGTGGGTGGGCCCCCCACAGGGTCAGCAGGCTGGGGGGCGCTCCCCACACCAGCGTGGGGTGGAACGAGCCCTGAAGGGAGGTGGCTGGGGCTGGGAAGGGAGCGGGGGTCACAGGGAGTGAGCGGGATGAGAGGCATCCCAAGGCTCCCCTGGGGCAGGACGAGCCCTCAGGGCAAAGAAGCTGCCCTGCTGAGGGTGCCCGGCCTGCGGGGCCAGGCTGAGCCCGCCAGCGTCCACTCTCTCCGGCAGAAGTGCTAGCCCAGGTCACCCAAGGCCCAGGCTTTTGGGACGGCTGCCTGGGGGGTCCTCTCCCCTGCAGGACCGCCCCGAAGCCCCACCCTCGGGGCGCCCCCGCCGTGGGAACTGGCCAGGGCTGCAGCTGCCCCTTCCGGCCGGAATGCAAAGGTTAATGGAGGCAGTGGGGTGGGAAGGCCCAATGTTGAGGGAGCGGGCTGGGAGGACCGCTGTCTTTTCCGGCTGGGAGGCAGTGAGGACAGATCAAAGCCCAGGGGTTTATGAGCCGAGGGGGCGGCCGCCGGAACCAAGTGGGGCCATGGTTTGGGGCTGGCGCTGGGATCCTAAGATTCCCAGCCTTGACGGATGGGCTAGGGGTGACCTGCAGGTCCCTGCTAAGAGTCCGTTCTGTGTGCCGGGTGTTTACCATGCTCACAGCTGCCAGGAGTCTGGGGTTCTCACCCCCTTGACAGCTGGAGAAACTGAGGCTGGGGCCAGGTGACTCGCCTACAGCCACCCAGCTGGCCAGTGGCCAAGCCAGTAGTGGACCCAGGCCTGGATGTCTTCACAGGCTCCCCGGGGCCCGACTGCCGCGGAGAGGTCTCCCTTTCGGTGGGCAGACGGGCCTGGGGGCTGTGGTGGCGACACCCTGGGCTTTCGGGACTGGAGCTGGGGGTGGGGGGAATCCCCACTGTGTGGGGGTGACACAGCAAGCCTGGGGGCCAGAGGGAGGCCCTGGATTCTCCGGGTCACAAGCCGAGGCCACTGGTTATGTCTCTGCAGCGGACACCTTCCTGCTCCCACGCCAGAGGTCTCCCCCCATCTCTCTGTCTCTCCCTCTGTCCCAGCCCTTCAGCCCCTCCCCAAACACCTCCATCCTCACAGCCCCTCCCACGTCCTCAGCCACGTTTGTCCCCCCAGGCATCGGGCCCCTCTGGGGTCCTGGTCCCATCCCTCCAGGCCCAGCAGGGCCCCAGCCATGAGGACGGAAGTTCTTTGCTCCTGGGAAAGCAAAGGGTCTGGAAGCTTTGCCCCATCACCAGTGAGCTGTGCCCCCCTCCCCGGGGCCTGCCGTCCACCCTCAGAGCTGCCCCGCTCAGGGAGAGGCAGACAGACCAGGACCCCTCACGGCTCAGGGTTCAGGACAGGCCAGCTCCTCTCCCCGCTGCAGGCTGAGCCCGGGCCCCAAGCCCCGCCTCCCAGCGGCCTCACCTGGCCTCCCCGCCTCCTCCTGTCTGGCCCCGCCACGCTGCGGCCTCTCTGAATCTCTGGGCCATCCCGTCTCCTGGCCCTGGCCTCTGCCGTGCCGTCCACCAGGTACGCCCTCCCCAGGACAGCGCTTCTTCAGTGAACAAGTCCAGCTCGTCCTGTAAGGCCCGGCGCCACCGTCTCCTTCTGCAGAGCGGGGGACGTGCCTGGGCTGGAAGGTCCTGCAGACCCCAGACCCCCGTGCTGGCCACACTGTGGGGTTTGCACCCTCCGGGACCCTATGAGGGTCAGGCCTGGGAGGGAGGCCCCTGCCTTTCCCAGGGTCCAGTTTAGCCCTGCTAGGCACTGCTGTGTGGCCCGGGCAGGGCCCTTGGCCTCTCTGAGCAGGTGAGCTCTGCATTCAATGCCCCCGACAGTCTTTCTGGGTCAGGGGTTAGTATCGTCCCTACTTTATGTTTGGGGAAACCGAGTTTTGTCCCAAGGAAAGCCCCCCACCATCTTCCTTCCCTGCCGGGCTGCCCCCCAGTGCCTTCTGAGGGTAGATTTTAATTAAGCCAGTTTGTAATTACCTAGTTAGCTAATAAAACTCGAGGGAGTTTTAATTTTTTTGGCCTTATTTAAAAATTTCATCACTGTCTGCCAACATGGGGGAGAGAGGTCCTGGCAGAGTTGCCTGTGTGCCTGGCTCCCGGCTCAGGAGGGAGCCGGGCGGGGCGGGCAGGCTGTCCGCACAGACGGGCACCCGGGAGCCCCAGGCTGGCCCATCCTGGGTGTCCCCGCCCCGCCCTGACCGTACCCCATCTGGGTAACGTCTGCCCGAGGACACCCTCCAGGTCCGAGGGTCCCTCCTCCCCCAGCCCCACAGGCCCTGCCGCCTCCCCGGCACGTGCTGGGACTCAAAGCCCTTTTCAGGGCAGTCGCAGCACGTGCCAATATCCTGGGGCTTTGTGGGCGGGGCCTGGTGGGGCCTGGCCAGGGACTGGAGGCCCAGGGGGGCGGGGCCAGACGCAGAGGCCGCAGCAGCAGTGGGCTATCTCCCCAGCCGCCACCTCCAGCTCCAACCACCCCCACCCCTGCCCTTCTCGTGTGGTCTGCTGAGGACCTACTGTGTGCCGGGACGCAGGTGCCGGCGTGGGTCTCTCCACACAAGGGCTGTCGGGCTCACCTAGCTTTTGCAAGGCGGAGTCTGTTATTCTGGAACTGAAAGAGCAGGAAAAGTCGCACAAAGCTCACTTCTCTGGCTTCTTATAACTCCCCCGCCCCCACCCCCCGCCCGAGGGTAGCCTTGAGCCCCTGCCCTGGCCTGGCAGCACCGCCTATGGCAGCAGGGCCCTGTTTGGCCCAGTCCCCACCACTCCGGGGCCTCAGCATGGAGCCGTCCCCCAAATCCTGGGCCCCACCCTCCTTCCCCCATAAGTCAGCCCCAGGCACTGGACCCAGAGCGGCTGGGACCCTGAACTGGAAGCCGGCCGTGAGCGCTGCTCAGAGGCCCCCAGCCCGATGAAGGGCACCCTGCCCTCCCCCTGCCCCCCTACTCAGGCCCAGAGGCCAGGGCCAGGGCACCTAAGCTCAGCTCTCGGACCTCAGTGCAGCCCAGCGGGGGGACCCCAGGGCCAAGGGCTGGCCAGGCCAGTCTTGGCGGAGGAGAGGAGGTGGGGTGGAAGTCCAGGAGGCCCTGGAGCCGGGACGCCTGGTCACTGTCCTCCTGCCCTGGGATGCTGTTGGTCCGGGGCCCAGCCCGGAGCTGACAGGTTGACGTAGCAGGTTGACAAGTGCCTTCCCTTCCTTCTCAAGGCTAATTAAATATTAATCGGCCTGATGAGGTCAGCAGAAACCATTCGGCAGCCAAGAGTGAGATGTGTTTAATTAATTCTCCCACAGGGGGCCTGGCCAAGGGGCCCCACGCGCCCCCAGGTGCCTCCACAGCAGCCTGGCCTCTGCTCGCCGGCCCGGCCCCCCAAACGCTCACTGTCCACACGCTGCGGTTGGCCCGCAGCTGCACGAGCCCGAGGCCTGCTGGACTGGGGCTTCCTCCTCTGGTTTGTGGTGGGGGTGAGACAGTGCGGGGCTGGGGGGCCGGGTGGGCCTGGGGCAGAGCCGCCCGGGCGGGCGGGGTGGGCCTGGGGCAGAGACTCTGGGGCGGGCGGGGTGGGCCTGCCTTGGCCCCTCCGTCCACCACCTGGTCCCCATCAGGGAGGCCCTGCCTGCCCACCCTCGCAGCCTGGGCCATCTGGGGCTGGGAATGGCTGGGCTGCCCCCAAACCTCCCCCAGAGAGACCCCCATGGGACGGGTGGGCCAGAGGTGCAGCCAAGGGCTGGCCGAGGTCCCACCCCCAGGCCCTCAGAGAGAAAGGCAGGGCCCCCGTGGGTGGGGTTCAATGGGAGAGATTCAAGGGCATTCGGGGGTCACCTTGTCAACCCCCGGGCTTATTTATGGAGGTCACAGATGAAGCCTGGAGGGTGGGCTGGGAGGAAGGAGGCTGAGCCCCGCACCTTGGCTGGGTGCGGGGCCTGGGGCCTGGCTGGAGCCTACAGTACCCTTGGCTCACAGGGGTCCCCAGCAGTGGTCTGCAGGGCGGGTGCCCCCCGCCGCTGAGATCCTAGACGTGACAGGTGGACCCTGGGCCAGGGGCACAGGTGTGCCCGGCAGCCAGCTCCTTTCCTCTGGCCTGGAGCCCTGCCGGGGGCTGCGACACAGAACCCCCCCAGGGGCACTGCCCACCCCGGCCTGGGCACACCTCAGGGAGGGGCTGGGACCCCCCACACCCGGGTCTCTGGTCGGTCCCATGTTAATTTTTTATTTATTTGAAAGCGGGACTGGAAGCGGTTTCAAAGTGAGTCTAAAGTAATTAGGAGCGCCTGCTGATGGACCGCACTGGAGGGACGTGGGGATTATTTATTACCAAGTCACTTGCCGGAAAGGTTAGAGGCTGAGAAGTAATTATTTTTCCCTCCTCACTCCCCCACCCATCCTCTCCGGTGGAACGGGATGTTTTGCAGGGAGGGCAGCTTGGAGGTCTGGGACCAGGCCTCTCCAGGTCCTGCCCCAGGGAGGTGGGCCAACATTAGGGCCTGTTCTAGGAAATTCTGGGGTCACTGGAGCCTCTGGGGGACCCACCACTCTCTTTCTAGTCCCCTTCCTGGCATAAGGTTCCAAGAAGGGGACGGGCACGGCCTTGCTGTGTGCCCAGACCTGTGAGGGCATCTCGGGCCCCTGAGGCGTGTTGTGGAGCCACGCAGACCCCGGGGGCGTGGCCCCAGCAACTGGCGCGGCAGGTACAGAGGCAATGGGCTGGGAACGGTCGGTAGTCTGCAGGGCCGGGCCTGGGTGACGGGGGCGAGAGCGGACGTCAGAGGCCTGGCCATGGCCGTTCACCCTGAGGGCTCTAGGTTCCAAGTGTTTGGAGAGCTCCCTGGAGGGTTGGGAGTGGGAAACGTGGGACCCGTGCGCTCTCCTCTCCTGGCCAGGCGAGCCCAGCCCTGCCCCTGTCCCCGCCCGGCCCAGCTTGCCCTCACGCCCAGTCTCTCCTGCAGCCGTATCTCGCACCTCCAGGGAGCTGCCTTGTGCAGCCAGGCTTGGATAGGAAGCTGGCAGTAGCAAGGGGCAACTTAAACAGAAGACGAATCTGCTGCCTCCTAGAGCTGAACTGTCTGGGATAGATCTCTGGCTTCAGGCCTGGCTTGATCCAGGTTTCAAACGTCTCCCTCAGGATTCATGTCTGGGCTCTGATTATCCTGCAATGGGAACTCAGGATTTCTACTTCCACCCAAGATAAAGTCAGGGGACTAGATTTATCTTCCCCTCTGAAACAACTATTTTTTAAAAAAAACAGACAAAATATTAAAAAGAATGATTTTTAAGATACTGGATATCAGGCAGTGAAGGACAGAGGTTCCTGAAAGATGGAGGAGAAATGAGGTGGTTCCTGACATGGGGAGAATTCTCATACTGTGAGGCAGAAAGGAAGAACCCAGACATGGCCTGGCAAACTCCCCGAGAAAGAGCTAAAAATCTGGGGATATCAAGGTGGAATTTGTAGGACAGGCACCCAAAAGGAGAGAAAGAACTCTACTGATTACTGCATGAAGGTAGGGAATCATCTACGTCCTGGGAAAGAGCCATCCCAGGATAGGAGGACAATGTCCTGCCCTCATTCAAGCCTGGGGAAAAATGTCTTTTTCTACCAGCAGTCTCACGTGGGAGGAGCCCATCATTCACAGGGCCTTGGGGAGGACATTCAAGGAGGCCTTGCCTGGTACTGGGGAATCATTAGCTCTAAGTTGAGAGCTGCACAGAACCAACAATAGCGGCAAGACTGGAAAGGATCCGTTTCCCAGGAACTTAACTGCATCCCCAAAACACAGCTCATGTGTATTTGCTGGCTTACAAAAACATCCGGCAAACAGCAAGGCAAGATTCACTATGTCTGGCATCTAATCAAAGATTATCAGGCATTAACAGAAGCAGAAAAACTTGACCCACAATGAAAATACTCAGTTAGTTAAAACTGACCCAGCACTGACACAGATGTTAGAATGAACAAAGGATGTTAAATAAGTTATTACAGCCACTCTATATGTTTGTAAAGCTAAATAGAGACATCGAAGATATTAAAAAAAGACACAAATCAAACTTTTAGAGTTGAAAACAACAATGACTCAGACAAAAAAAATATGCTGGATGATATTAATAGTAGATTAGACATAGGAGAAGAAAAGACAGGTGAACTTGAAGGCACAGTAAGAGAATTTATCCAGAATGAAAATGGAACAAATAATTTTTTTTTAATGAAAAAATCATCAGTTTTCTGAAAGACAGCATCCAGTGGCCTAGCACATAGGTAACTGGAGTTTCTGAAGGAAAATGCATAGGCAAATATATTTGAAGAACTTTGGCTGAAAATTTACAGAATTTGATGAAAACTATAAACTCATAGATAAAAGCTCAAAATACTCTAAGAAACAAAAAGAAAGCTACAAGGTACATCAATCAAATTGCTCAAAAGCTGGCCTAAGATAAGAAAACCTTAAAATCAGTCAGAGAAAAAAGCCATATACGGAGGAATTGGAAAAGGAAATGGCAACCCACTCCAGTATGATTGTCGGGAAAATCCCATGGACATTGGAGTCTGGCAGGCTATAGTCTGTGGGGTCACAATGATTCAGACACAAATTAGCACCTAAACCACTGCAAAGGAATAAAGACAAGCGTGTCAACAGATTTATCATGAAAATATTGAAGCAAGAAGACAGTAGAGCCGTATCTTAAAGTACCTAAAACCCCATCAATGTAGAATTCTGTACCCAGCAAAAATTCTTTCAAAACCAGCAATAAAGATGTCCTCAGACAAAACCTGGAAGGACTTGCCTCTCTGGAAATGTTAGAGCAAGTCCTTCTAGCAGAAGACCGGCATGAATCCCCCCAAGGGATGAAAAGAACTGGAAATACAACAACCCTCCTTCCAACACCTCACGTCCTGACACCGCGAGCTCAGAAGACAAGAGAAGCCTTTGTGATGCTTTATTTCTGTGTCTGTAAAATGAGCGTGATTATACCTACTTCCAAAGCTGGCTGATACCCACACTCCAGAATGTGCTTTGGCCCCAAAGGAACGAGGCTCTGACACCTGCTGCAGTGTGGATGGACCTCGTGGGCACGATGCAGAGCAAAACAGGCCCAGCACCAAAGGCCACAGGGCGCACGATTCCATTTAGTGAGGCGTCTGGCATGCAGGGTTTGGGAACCAGGTGCAGGCGGCGGCTGTGCAATGCTGTGAGCCTGCTAAATGCCACTGGAGTACTCACTTTAAAGTGGTCAGCGGTTAATATCATGTTGTATGAATTTTACCCCCATCAAAAAAGTGGCTGGGAGGATTCAATCAAACGAGGCGACCTCTGTGAAGACCTGCGCCAGCCCGGCAGTGGCCAGGGGTGTGCCTGCAGCAGCCGGTCACACTGCCCTCCGCGTCGAGTCCTTCCAGTTACCCATCTCCTGTTCCCACAGCAGTGCCGTCCGTGGGTGTGGGTATTTGCTCCCCCGTTTCCCAGGTGAGGAAACGAGGCTCCGAGAGGGAAGGCGGCTTGCCCAGGGTCACACAGGCCCGAGCCCGGGTCCCCGATTCTGGTCCAGCTCTTCCGGGGTGCCGTCCACAAGGTAACACATCTGCACCTGAAGGGCGAGGGGCTGCCGGCGTGTGAAGGCACGTCCCCACGACCGCGACCTCGACAGGGTTCAGGCAAGGCTGGCGAACGTGGCCCTGGGGCAGGAGATTTAACAGGGAGGCCCTTCCAGAAGCTGTGGGCCAGCCTGAGGGAGGAGGCGGGCGGGAGCCCTGCTGGGCAGGCCTGGGGCAGCAGGGGGGCTGGAGGCAGGGCCGTGGGCTTCAGAGGCTGAGCCCCTTCTGGGCACACACGGGCCGCCTGGAGCCTGGAGGCCGAATCCACAGTGTCCCCCGCTCCCCGGGCCCTGGCCCCTCAGCTTCCCCTCGGGCCCCGTCCACCCTCCTCAGAGCCGGTCTTTTAAAAATGCAGGGTGAACAGCCTCACTCAGTGCCCGCTTGCTCCTGCTTGGGCTCAATCACTCCAGTCGTGTCCGACTCTGCGACCCCGTGGACTGTAGCCCGCCAGGCCCCTCTGTCCGTGGGATTCTCCAGGCAAGGATACTGGAGTGGGATGCCATGCCCTCCTCCAGGGGGTCTTCCCAGCCCAGGGATTGCACACTGTCCTCTTAATCGTCCTCAAAGGCCCCCATGACTCCCAGAACAAGACCCTATCCCTGGCCCCCTCCCGACGTCCCCCCCATTCTACCTGCAGCTCCAGAGCCTCCTACCTTCCCCCTGCCTCAGGGACCTTGCGTCTGCTGTTCCATCAACGGGGAATGCTTTTCCCTCCACTGTCCCCACTTGCCTCTGCCCCCTCCTTCAGGCCCTGAGCTCGAGCTTGGGGGAGCGCCCCCATTCTACTTCCCCCATGAAGACTCTCAGAGCACGTCTCCCACAACTCCAGGTGCCCCGAGGAAATCGGCAGGGGCGGATGCCAGGTCCGCCTGCTCACTGCTCTGTACCCCCGCCCGGTGCCGGGGGGGACCCGAGGGCGGGGGTCACAGAGGATGCGGGGTGAGCAGCACGGGGCGGCAGGCAGTCGCCCGCTCTCAGCAGCGGGCAGCGGGCGAGGACTCGGCCTCCCTCCACAGGCCCAACCCCCTGCTCCCACTGGCACTCCTCGGCCGCCAGGCGCTTCCTCCGCTGATGACCACCCCTCCTCCCCTGTGGGGACAGGGTACTGGGCACAGGTAGCAGACGGGCTGTGCCCACCTCCAGGGGCTGCTGGTCCCGGGGGCGGGGCTGGCTCCTCTCTAGGCTGCTTGGTCCCTCTGGCCTCAGCTTCCCTATCTGTACAATGGGCACGTTGATGGTTTTCACCCTGCAGGGCTGCGCAGAGTCAGAGTCCTGTGGATGGGCCCCTGCTGCGTGAACTACAAAGGGCCGTGCATGCGGAGGTACCGCAGATGGGCCAGAGCCCCTCGCCCCTGCCCCTCCGCCCCCAGGATCCCGGTGCCCTCACTGAGCCCCCCCGGGGGTGCAGGAGGGCGACAGGGGCCAGGAGGCCCGGGGTCTGGGCCCCGGCGTGGCTGCCCGCGGTCAGTGTGTGGGGGCGGCCCGCCTGGCGGGGCTCATGGGTGGCTGCAGGGCGCACAGCTGTTTGCTGGGCCTTGTCATGAACCAAACACGGTAACTGTGTAACGATTGAACCGCACTAATGAATATTGGGCCAGATATTTTCGAGGCCTGTTCCGACTGATTACTTGGAGAGCTGAGTACGTCTCCCAATTACCCAGGCAATTAGGCGACTAATTAAACACTTACCCTCCGCTCCATAAACAGGCGCGGGCGGGTGGGAGCCACAGCGGCTCCAGCGCGTGCGGAATGCTGGCTGGCGGGCCCCCGCATCGCGCACCCGCTCCAGGGCCTCGGCCACCAGTGGGCAGCCGGCCGGGGGTCAGACCTGTAGGGGACTGGCCCAGACACGCCGGAGGGTCTGTCCCACAGATCTCCGCGGGGCAGAACCGGCCACTCAGGCCCTGTCAGTCCCTCCTGCTCCAGGAAGACCTTGAAAATCTACCCAAGCCCTCTGGCCGGCCCTGGCCCCAGGACCTCTGTGCTGACCACGTGTCCTTGCTCAGCCCCCGCCCGGCCCGCGCCTAGGGTGCCTCTCCTCTCCCCGGCCCGCCCTCCACTCCTCTGCAGAGGTGGTTGTGATCTGCTCGGAGGAGCAAAGCTCACAGGCCTCCAGCCTCTGGCCTCCACTCCTGGCTTCCAGCCAGAGGGATTTTTCTGGAAAATCTATCCAACCACTCCAGTTAGGGTGGTTTTAAAACATGGCCTCAAAGTAAAGCATGGCCCCATTGTTCTGCTGTTCCTCATGGAGGGGGTCTGTACCTAGCCCTGGACTCTGGGCGGGGTTGTGGAAGTTTGGAGGCACGGGGTGGGACTAGAAGGATACCCGTACCCCAGAGGCCAGGTTGGGTGAGGCAGGAAGCCTCCACTGCGCTTCTAGAATGCTCTGCTCAGGTCTGCACACACACACGTGTACAGACACATGCACGCATGCATGCTCGTGCACTCAAACACCCACACACACACATCAAATCCAGCTCTGGACAGGCCTGTCCACGCTCCATGGGCCCCGCGGACAAGCGTGTCCCGTGATCCGTGGGCCACGTGGTCCAGCTTCCATGCAGCGCTCTTCAGGGAGCATCTCGCTCATCTGCTCACAGGCCCACCTCTCCTGCTGGATGGAGCATATTAGCCGGACCCCAGACTCTCTGAGGCTCAGTGCTCCCCACCCACTCAGGGGAGAAGCTGCCTCAGGAAGCCCCGGGCCTGCGGCGCTCTCCGGGGGCTCATCTCGGCATCCATCCCAGGGGAGACATCAGAGAGGAAGGGGGAGGCCCTGCCACGCACCCTGGTGGCCGGGACTCTGTGCTCCTGAGGTCCAAGGCTCCCGAGGCGCTGCTGTGGGCATTTGGTAGATGTGGCTGGCACATATGAGTGTGGCCAGCATGGACAGATGCGGCCAGTGTGGACAGATGCGGCTGGCGTGGACAGATGTGGCCGGTGTAGACAGATGTGGCCAGTGTGTACAGGTGAGGCTGGTGTGGACAGTCAGCTGCCTTTAAGTCCAGGAGATGATCCTAGATTACCTGGTGGCCGGATTTCATCAGCTACAGGCTTTCCAGAACTGAGCTTTCCTGAGCAAGAAGGAGTTTCACGGTGGCCGGCAGCTCTAGCCCGTACTGGGAGTTCCAGCTGCCCTCCTGGAGGCCTGCCTGCAAACTGTGGCCTTGCCTGCCAGCTCCCACCTCAGCCGCCGATTGCTGGCGATATCCATGTGTCTGTCTATCTGTCTACCTACCTACCTATGTTATAAACAGATTAACCTACACTTTCTCTGGTGGACTCTGACTGATAGAAGTGCTTCTGCTCTCTCTTCATTTAACAGGTGCATATTGAGCAGCTACTGAATGCCCAGATCCATGCTAAGGTCTAGGATCTATGGTCTGGGGGAAGAGTTGAGGCATAGAGACTGACATTTGCTAACTAACAACACTTGAACATCGTACAGAGCTGCAGACAGGGCCTGTGCTCTGAAGGAGGATGAAAGGAGTAGGTCTGGGCAGAGATCAGGGAAGGCTTCCCTGAGGTGGTGACCCCATGCTGAGCCCCAGAGTAGAGTGGGTGTGACCTAAGGGCAGGGTCAGGCCTTACCCTCTGGGCCTTATGTGGCCGCCAATGCCTCGTGTGACCGGGTGCGCTTTCCAAGGATGGCTGCAACAGTGTCTTCCACCCTACACGCTCTTGAACCTCCCTCTCCTCCAGCAAGAGAAGGGTCTATTTCCCCTGCCCTGGAAGGTGGGCCCAGCTTGGCGCCCCGCTCCCACGGAACATTGCCAGGAAGGAGGGCAGCGCATGGTGTCCAGCTCAACGGGGGCAAGGGCTGCAGCCTCTGCCGGCCCGCGCTCCAGCCCCGGCCCTGGCTCCCTCCTGCGGGCTGTGAGGAGGCCCAGGCCCCAGGGGAAGCTGGAGCCTTGGTGCCTGACCATGACGTGGGGGCTGGCAGGTGGTTCCAGCTGATGGGATCCCAGGTAGAGCAGAGACCAGCCCATCTGGCCGAGGTACAGGTTTGTGAGCAAAGCAGATGTGGTTTTGAGATGTGGTTTGTGGGTTTTGCAGAGCGTTCCGGGTGCAGGGGCTGTGAGTTCTCAGTGATCCCCGGATGCCTGTGTGAGCTGCCGCAGAGGGTGCTGAGCCCCAGGGAGGAGCTCCCGGGCGGGGGGCAGCCCAGACCTGTGGGTACATAAATAAGGAGGAGAGGGAGGGAGGGAGGAGCACGGCGCTGGGTGAAAGGTGCTCCGGGGTGAGTGGACAGACATGAGTGAAGGAGCGGCTGAGATGGCAGGCTGGCCGGCCGCGTGGGGCTGCTCTGAGGCCTGGGGCTCTCAAGAAATCCAGGTGACCCAGGAGTCGCTTCTCCATGTTGAGCCTCAGTTTTCTCATCTCTCCAGTGGGCAACATCATCCCCACCTGAAGGGGTCTGGGCAACTTGGTGAGAAGGTCCCAAAGGGGCTTACCAGGGCTTGGTGCCCACGTGGCCCCCAGGAAGGGCCATCCAAGGAACCGAGGCCCAGGGCAGAAGGGAGGCAAGTGGGCCTGGCTCTGGGCCATCCGCTGGGGTGGGCATGACTCCTGGGACAGCTTCCCCGGATCAGGGCTTCAGCTCCGCCCTCATTTCTGGGTTGTAATCTTCCTGCCCCCCCGGGACAGGGGAGTGTCGGGGGTCTCCAGTGAGCGCCGGCCCACGGGCCAGCAGGCAGGACGCCCTGGGACCCGTCTACGGGCACCCACAGCCCAGGGACCCGCCCTGCCCAGCGCCGGGGCCGACAGGGCTCGCCAAGCCAGACAAAGGCTCTGTGTTGGCCCAGCGGCGCCCAGAGTTTAAGAAAACAGGGGCCTTGCGTCCACGGGCGAGCGCGGCCGGCGGGGGAAGCCCGGAGCTAATTAAATCTGCGCGGCCTGGGCCACAGAGGCCGATTGTGCAGCGAGAGGATGTTAATGTGCATTTTAAATATTTATTGTAACTGAGGTAGGTTATGAAAACAGACATTCCTCCTTTCAACACTCCGTGCGTCAGATTTAGGGCTTGTCTGGCCGCTGAGTGATTTCGCAGCGGTCGGCGGGGCCGGGAGCCCATCCATCACGCCCGCGAGAGGCCAGCGGATGCTGAAAGATTAGCGGCCTGATGGATGGGCCGGGCGCGGGGCCGCGGCAGCCACACACCTGTCTGGGCTGGTGGCCGCCCGGTGCCCTGGCGACAGAGGTGAGGCCCCACAGCCGCCCTCCTGGGTCCCCCTGCAGCCAGGCAGGGGGCCAGGCGCCCTGCTCCTCCTGGCTCAGCGTCCTCGTCCGGAACTTGGGAGCAGAGGAGCCGCCAGAAGCGTCCTGGAAGTAAAAGATGGTGGTGTTTGAGGGTTTCCGTGGTGGGAACACATCCCCCACACGGCCTGCCTGAAGCTGCCAACACGGCGTCTCTGGAGGCAGAGCCGTGAACAAGGGGTCCTTTGACGGTGCAGCCGAACGTCCAGGGCGGAGTCTCCCTGGCGCACAGTCAGGCCTCAGCCAGTGCAGAGGCCCCGATCACCCTGCGTGAGGAGCACAGAGGACCCCCGCCCGGGGGCTGTGGGGTAGGGGGCAGGCAGCTGGGGCCGTCGGGGCAGGAGCAGGAGCACTGGGCAGCCGCAGCCGGGCTGCAGGCCTTGGAGGGAGCGGGCGGTCTGCCATCCTCCGGGCATCAGTGTCTCCACCGGGGTCATTCCCGTCAGGAGACCACCTGCTGGGGGAGCGGCTGGATTCTGGGGTGCTGGGGAGATTGGGGTGAGGGGAGCCCCTGGCCAAGCCAGCAATGGGCCTGATGCAGAGTTAGGAGCCCAGCTGGGGCCTCCCGCTTTAGGCCATCCCTTGGGAGAGGGTCTCTGGGGACAGGACCTGGCTCTCTGCAGCCCGTGCTCAGCTGAGCAGACCCCCGGGGCACTTCTGAGGTTTACCACGTCCACGCTGAGAGCCCTCCTGTCTCATGCAGAGCTGGAGTCCTCCTTCAGACCTCTAGCTTGCACACCCCCACGGACGGGCAGCTCACTACCTTCCGGGCAGCTTCAGCTCACCAGCCCTCACTTGCCCAGGTCCACGAGGGCTCCCAGGGCGGGACAGAACCGCTGAGGAGGTGAGCGGCCGCCTTCCTGCGCCTGCAGCCTCCACCCCGTCCTGCCCCCTCCGAGGCTGCCCCACTCGCCTTCCCCGTGTGAGTAACCCCCGGCCTCCTTTGCTCCAAGTGCCAAGGGCCCAGGTTCCCACACCGCATGCCTGCCTCCCCGCCTCCCCTCGCCTCCCGGCTCCCCTACTGGGGACAGCTCTAGGCTGCCTCTGGGCTTGGGGGGCCCAGGAAATCTCGGGGGGCCGCTAACTGGCCCCTCATCCCTGCTGACAACCTGCCTCGGGTGTTTCCCCTAGAGACCAGGTGGCCTCGGCCGGCAGCCCACAGGGCCGGACCCCGCTGGGGCCCCGCACCACTGCTTGCCTCAAGCTGCGGGGGCCGGGGGCAGGCAGCAGCCAGGCTCCCAGACAGACACGCACCTGCCGGTCCCGCCAATTAGGCCCCACAGTGCCGAGAGATCGGCTCGTTAGCGCAGAGCGGAGGGAGCCAGCTGATGGTGCGCCTGGTCGATGGGGGACGTGCCGCCCGCCTGCATGGACGGCCCCCCGTCTGGAGGATCAATGGTCCCCCCACCATGGGGCTGAGGGCACAGTGGAGGCTCCCCGAGGCTCGGGCCCAGCGAGAGGCGGCCTCCCCGCCCCCCACTGGCTGTGGCAGGCAAGACTGGACCACGTGCCCCATTTATAGAAGCAGAGACCAAGGCTCGGAGGCGCTCCGCAGCTGCCCAGCTCCTTGGCGCACTCTCCTGGGCTCAGCCGGCGTAAGAGCCCTCCCTGCAGTGATGACGCAGGGACCCCACTGCTGGCGGGAGCGGGCAGGTAGGGTCGGAGTGCCCAGAACCCCAGAAGGCAGGACCCCAGCCTGCTGGGCATCCTGGGATGAGTCTGAGACCTCTCTGGGCCTGTCGGGCACCTCCCGCTGTTCTTGGCTTGGATCCCACGAGGCTGAGCCCAACAGCAGAGCCTCAGGCAGCTCTGGCCGGCACCCCCAGCACCTCTGCCCCCACCCCACAGGGACCACCGGTCCTTGTGGCCCTGGACCTCTTCCCAGCAGCCACATTGTAGGAAGAAGCCCTCTGCTCCTCACTGACCGGCGGTAACGGCAGGTGGGGGAGGCGCCCAGGGGGTAGGGTGGGGTAGGGTGCTCTGGGACCAGGTTCTGAGCCCCGAGGAGCCCTCGGACCCGAGGGGAGAGAGGAGGCTCATCTCCAGGGCGGGCTGCTGGGATGGGCAGAGACCTGACTGTCCCCCAGGACGGCGGGGGTGTGGAGTCAGCGTGTTTAGGGGCTGGGATGGCGTGACTCCATGGGGTCTCTCCCGCCCACTCCCCCCTTCTCAGCACCACCTCCCATGTGCACGCATGTCCAGGCGTATAGACACAGGTGTGCTCAGACACAAACTGAACTCCTCCCGTCCGGAGAATTACCTGGGGCCACACACTCGCACACACACACACACACACACACACACACACACACACACACACACACAGGTTTGCACGTGGCGTGCACCCCACATGACTTCATGTGAACATGAAGCCTCGGACATGTGAACACATAAGTGAACGTTTGTGGATCCATGCACACACACGTGTGCAATCGCATTCACCCTCTCTAAGGCATCCCCACACACCTCCAGACCCTCAGCTCCCCGCACATGAGGACGCGGACACAGAGACACACATGTCAGGTCCACACACGTGCCCTGGGGATGGCTCACCGTGCGTGGCCACATCCAGGTGTGCATGTGAACACGTGTCCATGAGCACACGCCAAGCGCACACGTGTGCACACTCTGGCACCCTCACTCTGGGGCATGTGCTGCTGGCTGCCCACTCAGCGGGCACGTGGGCCCTTCTCGGGGGCACTGACTGGGTTTCCCGTGCTCACGGCCTGTGACGCAGGCGCTGCAGGTGTGGACGGGAGGGCGTGGCTCAGCCCCACTGTGGGCGCAGGCTCTGGGTGGTGACCCCCAGGCTCCCCAGCACACACCTGGAGGCCCCAGGGTCACCGTCCCGGCCGTGACTCCTGTCAGACTGGAAACCAGCCCTGAAGAAGCAGCAGGCCAGCCCCACTGACATGACTCCCCAGAAGGGCCTGTGATCCCGCAGTCTGTCAGTTCCTGGGAGTCCAGGAACGGCAGCTCCAGATGGAAGGACATCAAATGGCCGTGATGACCACTGCGGGAGTCTGAACTGGACCCTGTGCTGTGAAGGCGTCAGTGGGACACCCTGGAGCTGGAACAGGTCTGAGGGGCAGGGGGCAATCATGTATCCGCGCATCTGGTCTTCTGTTGCGTAACAAACTAGCCCAACCCATCCGCAGCTTTGACAACAACCATTTCACTGTCTCTCCCTGGCATTTGGTCAGGAACTCGGCAGGGCTCAGCTGGGCGGCTCTCCTGTTCCATGCGTCAGCATCTGAAGTCACTCAGCAGATCTCTGCTGCCCTGGGGCTGCTCTGGGGAGCCCTCGTGGGAACAGCTGGGAGGCTGGGCTCAGACAGGGCAGCAGACAGAACTCAGACAGCTGAGTGCCACAGGTGGCCTCTCCAGTAAACAGACTTCTTCCTTGGCAGCTCAGGGTCACAAGAAAAAGAAGCCGTACGCCTTCTCATGACCTGGTCTGGGGTCCAGACGTCACTCCCACCACGACCTATTCAGGTGAGCTGGTCAGGTAAGTCAGCAGGTCCAACCCACCTCTCACAGGGCCAGACTCCAGCCTGGGGCTCACAGCCGTGCCAGCCTCCCCCATCCCGCCTGCAGCCCTGCCCTGGTTTACATTGTTGAAAGCCCATGTGGTAACATTATTCGTAGCAGCACCGTCCCGAGAAATGGAACAGAACCACACAGGTATGTGATTCAGAGTTTTCTAGAAGCCATAGTGAAAAAAGTGAAAAGAAGCCGGTGAAATTAATCTTGATATATTTTCATTAGCCCGATAGATCCCAAACACCATCGTCTCAAACGCGGTGACAAAAGCAGAGTCGCTGCGGAGAGGCTCTGCGCTCTTCTCCTCGCACGTCTTTGGAGCCTCCCGGCCCTGCACGCACAGCGCCTCCCGCTTCAGACATGATCACGGCAGGCGGCCCTCATTTTGGGCAGCGTAGGCCTGAGGGTGCCCAGAGAGCAGTCGGCCCTGGATGCCCGCCTTGCCTACCCTGGGGCCCTACGTGTTGAGTGCGGAGCGAGGCTCAGCCCTGGCCATGCTGTGTAAAGAGCCGGGCCGCCCCTAATCCTTAGGAAAATAGCAAACCCAGCTCCTGAGTCAGACATGCAAACACCCACTTAACAGGACGACCAGGAGCGCCCCCCCCTCAACTCTCCACCTCCGGTTGGGGGAGGGGCTTCTGCCGAGTCCCTGGGCTCTCGCCAGGGTCCCCCACGTCACAGACACACAGACACAAGGGCCAGGCTGTGGGCAGGGGCTGGGAGGCCCTCTCCTGATGACCCCGCCCAGGCAGCACCCAGGCCCCCGTCTCTCCTGCAGGCTTCAGAGCAGATGTCCCAGCCGGGCTGGGAGGGAAGGGCAACGCCCTCCACCCCCTTTACAGAGGGAGGAGATGGGGGGCCAGACGGGGGCCCTCAGCTGCCCACTGCCACCTGGCCAGCAAGCAGAGGTGCTGAGCCTGAAACCCACATGTTGCTGACAACATGGAATGGGGGGCGGGGGCAGAGAGGCCTCAGGCAGCCCACCCAGGCAGCCGTCCAGCCTGGGCCCCCTCTGACATGCATGTATATGTCATCCTAATGGACGTCAGGGCTCCCCAGGTGGCGCTAGCGATAAAGAACCTGCCTGCCAACGCCAATGCAGGAGATGTAAGAGATGGGCGTTCAATCCCTGGGTCAGGAAGATCCCCTGGAGGAGGAAATGGCAACCCACTCCAGTCTTCTTGGCGGGAGAATCCCACGGACAGAGGAGCCTGGCGGGGTGCAGTGCATGGGATCGCAAAGAGTCGGACACACCTGAAGCAATGTCACGCACGCAAGAGGTGTGGAGCGGCCCCATTTATTTTTTTAAATATTTTTTTATTTTTCTGCACCAGGGCTCAGCGGCAGCATGCGGGATCCCTATTGCAGCATTCGGCTCTGGTTCCCTGACCAGAGATCAAATCCCAGGTCCCTGCAGTGGGAGTGCAGTCTTTACCACTGGGCCGGGGAAGTCCCTGACTTTTGAAATAATGTATGTCTTAGAAAAATGTTTCGGTGCCCCTGCTTTACTGAGGGTTGGATTCACAGGCTCCCAGCCTATCCCTCCCCTGGCTCCAGAGAAACGACATTTCCCAGCCCTCCTGGCCCCAGTGGGACCACCTGATCATGTCCAGCTTGCACCTTCCTGGGCTCTGCCTCTCAGCCCCAAGCTGAGGGACACGGGGTGTTCACACAACCCCACGACGTGGGCTGCGGTGCCAGGCCGCTGGATGGCGGGCCCCCGAGGGCGGCCAGGACCGGATCCCCAGTCAACCCAGACGGACGTGGACGCGATCAAGACCTTGCCTCTCGATTCGGCTCAGCCAGGGTGCATGTCACATCCACCTATCTCGTGCTGCTGGGGTCCCGCGGCCCGGGCACACACGCATGTGCACGCCTGCTCGGGGCCACATGCGTCCACACACGCAGGAGCCCACTTCCCAGGCCGAGGACTGGGGGCCGGGGGGCAGCTCCTCTCAGGCGGCCCGCTGCAGGCCTCTTGGGGAGGCACCTACCCTGGCAGGGCCCAGAGTGCCCGGGAGCTCTCAGCTTCATGCCCACCCTTCCTAGGGTCCCCCTCTGGAGCCCAGCCCACAGGGAGGCCGCGGACGTGGCCCCCGGGAGCTCTCAGCCTTGTACCCACCCCCCACCCCGTCTAGGCACCCCCACCCCGGAGCCCAGCCCACAGGGAGGCCGCGGATGTGGCCCTGGGAGCAGCTTAGCCGCAGTTCCCCGGGTCAGTGTGTTAGCCCAGCCCTGGCCCGGCAGCCAGATGGTCGCTGCTGCAAGGAGAGAAGAACCCGACACGCCATTTCAAACCGATTTCACGGCAGGCCTCTGGAGAGCCCCGCGAGCTCCCGACAATCCGATCTGTTGTGAATAAATATGACAAAATTGCCAATTATGGGAGGGAGGCTTCAATGTCGGGCCAGCGGGGCTGGCCGTGGCCCTACACGGGGAGGCAGCCCGGTGGACGGAGGAAGGGGAGCTGGGCCGCGGCCAGACGCCGACCAGCAGGCACGGGCTGAGGCGGCCGGGGCACCCCTTGGCCATCGCCCGGCCCCCTATCCCCAGCCTGGCATCTGGCCCCGCCCACCCTCTGCTGCCCCCAGGGTCCCGGGCAGGGTGGCAGCGTTCCTAGGCCCCCCAGCCCCCTCCGGCCTGGCTCCAACAGCACCCTCTGGGCAGCGGCAGCTCTAGGCCCAGGTCTCCAGTCCACAGAGAAGGCCCAGAGATGGGCAAAGACCCGCCCCGTCACCCAGCAGCAGGAGAGCAGAGAATTCAGAAGGTGGCTCTCCCCCCGCCCCGTGGTCCACCCGCCCCATAGCACCACGGCGGCCCCTCTGGATGCCTGCTCACCTCTGCTCACCCCACCGCAGCCCTCCGTGATGGGCCAGGCAGCGGTGATTGCACCCCAATCCTTCCGCAAGATGGCCCAAGGCCACCCCTGCCATCTTGGCATTTGCACCCAGGATGTGTTTTAATTAGATATGTACGGTGGCAGACGTGGAGACCGCTCCCATGAAAGAAAAATTTATCACTCATGCTTCCCCAGGGGAGGGGGCGGCCACGCGGGGCCACAGGGGCCGCACTGGTGGCCAGGAGGCAGGAGGAACCCGGGTGGGGCAGGCCCGGAGCCTCTAGTGCGGTTCTCACGGCGAGGCCCGGCTGAGCGGCCCGCAGCGCAGAGGGGGCCCGCAGCGCAGAGGGCTTAGGGCTGGGTGGGTTGGAGACCGGGGCCAGGCTGGGGCTAGGGCAGGTTGCGGTCTGCAGTTGTCTGGCTCCTGCCCGGGGTGACCAGGGGCAGGGGAGTGCTGGCCTGGGGGCCTGAGAGCGTGGGCAGGGAGGGGGGTGGGCCCCGCGCGGGTCGGTTTCCCACGACAAGCACGTCCATGGGAGTAGCTTCCGTCTCTAAGACCAGCTAACCCTGGGTCAGTTTCCTCCCGGCCAGCAAGACGCCTGAGATGACAAAGCGTCATGAAATACAGAAAATGGAAAACGTGGCGGGTACGCCGGCCCCTCTGCGGGACCCAGACTTGCCCTGGTGGCTCAGACGGTAAAGAATGCGCCTGCAATGCGGGAGACCCGGGTTCAATCCCGGGGTTGAGAAGATCCCCTGGAGAAGGAAATGGCAGCCCACTCCAATATTCTTGCCTGGAGAATCCCATGGACACAGGAGCCTGGTGGTCTACCGTCTGTGGGGTTGCAAAGAGTCGGACACAACTGAGCGACTAACACTTTCACTTTTCTGCAGGACCCAACCTCCACCCACAAAAAAGGAACGTGAGCAGGTGGACCCCCTACCGGCCTCTGACATCTGCACCCCAAGGGCTTCCTGCCCCAGGGCGGTTTGTCTCCTCACTGCCGGGCTGGCGTCACCCCTCCAGGGAAGGACTGTGTCTCCCTCATCCCCCTATTCCGTGCGGATCAGCTCTGCCCATCACATTTCCTCTCCTTCTGCTGGGGTGGGCGGTGGGCTCCATCTGCACAGACCCCAGTCCTAGCCCCTTTCACCCAGCCACCCCCAGGCCTTGGTCCAGCCCAGGCCCAGGGATTGTGTGGACTTAGGTGAAGATGGCAGCCCTTCCTTGACCAAATAGGCGGGTAGTACCCAGCACCCACATGCTTTCTCTGGAAGACAGTCTGTGCCCAGGGCACTGAATAAACGCTGGTCACCCTCACCACCATCACCTCTGCCGCCAGGATCCTCGATGTCTTCACCATTCGCACCGGCATCATCATTATCATCTTCCCTCCTCTCTCTCTCCCATCCAAGGACTAACCAGGCCGGACCCTGCTTAGCTCCCGAGATCAGACGAGACCGGGCGTGTTCAGGGTGGTCTGGCCTTAGACGCCCCTCTCTCCCTCTAGTCTCTGAGTTCCCTGAGGACTAGGACAGCATCTCACTTGTCTGGTTCTGGCGCAGGACCTGGGGCCGCGTGGGAAAGCGCAGACTCTGAGCTCAGGCTGATGCAGGTCTGGGACGGTGGTGCCAGTTGTGCACTGCACAAGCCTAGGAGAGCCGTCCCTGCGGTGCTCACCCGCTTACCAGCTGCACAACTCCAGGCAGGCCACCTGAGGTCTCCAAGCCTCCCTTTCCTCCTCTGAAAAAGAGGCTTGGGCAACCCACTCCAGTATTCTTGCCTGGAGAATCCCATGGACAGAGGAGCCTGGTGGTCTACAGTCCATGGGGTCGCAAAGAGTCAGACACGACTGAGTGACTTTACTAACTAACTAACTCTCGGCATGAAGGAGCTGGTGCCGGTAACACCTGGGCAGGGTAGGCACAGAACAACCTCCAGCTGATCTCGGCATCCCCTAGCGTGCACCCCACAGCCCTCTGACCTCCTGATTCTCCGGGTGGAGACCCCTGCATGACAGCCCAGAACCTTGGCCTGAGGCTTCCTGTGATGGGGACACCCCCGGACGCCCAGCCCTTCCTGCAGGGCAGCTTGTGACCCCACCAGGGCCCAGTCCACCCCCAGGACCCTGCGGGCACACCAGCGCCTCCACCCAGATGGCCCATGTGAGGACAGGAAGGGTGTCCCTGTGCCAGTGACCCCATGAGAGGTGGCCCCCCACCCCAGCCACCCTGGCACTCTTTGGCCCCACCCCACCTCCTCCCACCATAGGACCAGAGCCTCCTCTTTGTAGGAGAGCATTTAGGAAACCCAGAAAAGCGCAAAAGAACACAAAACTCCCCTGTCCTGACATCCTGCAGTAACTCCTTCATTAAGTGCAGGCACATGTCGGAAATGCCGCGGGTGCGGCTCCAGACCACCGGGAAGGGGCGGGCGTTGCAGGAAAGCGAGTCACGCCGACGTCTGGGTTTCCCAGTGCAGATAAAACCGTGTTTACCCCACACTGCGGTCTATTAAGTGTGCAACAGCCTTATGTCTAAAAAACGACAGACACACCTTTATGAAAAATGAGCATTGCTAAAAGATGTTACCCATCACCTGAGCCTTCGAGTTGTAGTCTTTGGACTGGTGGAGGGTTTGAAATAGTTCCAGAATTGCCAAAATGAGGCACAGACACGAAGTGAGCAGGTGCTCTTGGAAAAACAGCACCACCAGAGTCCCTGGACGCAGGTCCCCACAGACCCTCAACCTGTGAAAAATGCAGCATCTCTGAAGCACAGTAAAGTGAGGCGTGTGTGAAAGTCGTTCAGTCGTGCCTGACTCTTTGCGACCCCATGGACTGCAGCCCGCCAGGCTCCTCTGTCCCTGGGATTCTCTAAGCAAGAATCCTGGAGTGGGTTGTCATTCCCTCCTCCAGGGGATCTTCCCGACCCAAGGATCGAACCTGGGTCTCCTGCATTGCAGGCAGATTCTTTACCATCTGAGCCACCACATGCCTGAATCCTAAGTCTCTAACGCGATACCATAGTTTAAAGTCAGAAAACAGCCAACAGCAGTCGCCCTCTGTCTCCCCAGCCCACCGCGCTGTCTTCTGCTGCTCAACCCCCTCCCAGGCTTTCTCCCATTGCATATGTTTCTTACATCATTACACCCCTAATGTACACATAATTCTATACACTACTCCCCCCTCAGCCTACACTGCGGACACGTCTGCATATTATGGCCCAGTCTTCGTAATTATCACTTTTAATGACCATCTAGTATTCCATTGAGTCTGTGGACTATAATTTTCTAAACTACTCCCCGATCGTTGGACATTTCAGCTGCTTCCAATTTTTTTTTGGTCATTAAAAATAATGTTGCAGTGAATATCTTTAGGCTACCACTCTCCCCATATTTTGGATAATTTCCTTGGAAGAGCCTCCCACATGTGGCATTACTGTGTCAAAGGCGCTGAGTGTTTCCACAGTGCCAAATTCACGCTGCCAAATTCCTTGCCAGGGCCAGCCTGGCTTCCAGGACCCCTAACAACGGGGCCCCGTCTCCCTGCACCTCTGAACTGGGGATCCTGGTTTCAAGAGCATGCCTGCCCTTGGACGTTGGGGTCCGTCAAACACTGTCTAACTCACTTCACTCTTGCCATGTGTCGGGATCAAACGAAGAGGTGGTCGCAGGCTTGGAGTTGACCGTGAATCTCGGGGGTGGGGGGAGGGAAGGGCGTGATCATGGCCCCTGGGATGTGCTGAGGGCCGGGGCGCCGGGCAGCCACAGCTCCCAGCTTTATGTCTCTTCCCCCCACCCCTACCCCATCATACCGCGTCCCTTCCCTCTTTTCTCGCTGGCTTGCTTTTCTCCCTGTTGGTACATGAACTCTAGGAGGTCAGGGTCTCTGTCTGTTTTACTCATTACTGAGCCATAAACCAGAGCAATTCCCTGCATTTACGTTGCTCAAAAAACACAGTAAATGGACGGATGGAGGGATAGAGGGGAGGAGGGAGGGATGAATGGATAGATGTGTAGGTGAGTGGACGGGTGAATGGCTGGATGATGGATGGAGGGATGGATGCTAGACAGATGAGTGAGTGGATGGGTGGATGGGGGTGTGAATAAGGGGAAGGGAAGGATGGATGGATGGATGAATAGAAGAAATTAGAGCCTATTTTAAAAGTTGAAATGGACTGAGGAAAAGAAAGAAGCCAGGAGATGTGGTTACCCAGAGCTGAGGGAAGAGGGTGTCAGGCGTGGACAGTGTCCGACACTTCTGGAGGACACAGAGATGGAGTTCGTTTGCCAGGAGCTAAGTCTCTGATCTTAGAATTTTTAAAGAACTTTTTATTTAGAATTTTAGACTTGGAAAAAGGCTGCAAAATCGTGCACAGGATTCCGATTGGCCCTCAGCCAGCTTTTCCTCACAGAAATGGAGTGTGAGTGTAGGCTGTTACCCCGCTCCCTAAGAGCCCAGTTGCCGATGTCCGTGGTGTAAAGACGCCCACCACGGTCGATCTCAGTAATTTCAGCTGGTTTGCAAAAGTCCTGATTAAGGTCGACTCCTGCCAGCCGGCCTGGGCCGGTCCTGCACCCCGAGAGTGGACAAAACTCCTGACCCGGGCCTTCCTCGAGGGTCGCCGGTCATCCCGCTGACCCCCGTGTCTGGCCTCAGGACTCCACGCCGCACGGGACCGTCGTCACCGTCGTCACCGTCATCCTGGGACAGCATCTCGGTCCTTTTTGTGATGCCATTGTGTCCAGAGCACTGGCTGGCTGTTCCACAGGACGCCCCTCACTGCGGCTTTGTGGGGTCCCCTAGTGACGGGGCTCAGTCAGGCCATGCGTCTGAGGCAGGAACACCCCGGAAGTTGTGCACAGAGGGCCCTCTGCTCTTGCCCCTCACGGTGCCCTGCACCCCGGACCCGGCCACGTCTTGGGGGCTGCCCGAAGCCTCAGAGCACCTCTGGGCCCAAGACACGGGTGCCCGCCTGCAGGGCCAGCCTGGGATTCCGCCCGGTGTCAGATGTCTCAGGAGGTATGCACAGAACCTCCTGCCCTGCTCTCCTGCTCGGGCAGAGGGACGGCCGGGTGGAGCAGGGGCCCTTCCCAGGCGGGCGGCCGCACCCCCTTTGGCCCCCCGCGCCTTGGAGCCTCTGCCTGGCTTCTCTGTCTCCTCTCTCCCAGGCCTTCCAGCCAGAGCTGCAGCCATTCATCATGGCCAGATGAACACTGTCCGGAGTGGGGAGCCGAGGCCCAGGTGATGAAAGGCCCCGCGGGCCGAGCGTGAAACTCCGCCTGTGACAGGCGTGACAACCATAACACGCCTTGTGGTCTCATCTTTGCTGGCTGGGCCCCAGCTCCCCGGCTCCCGCTCCTCCCGGCAGCCCCTGGGGGAGGGGAAGGGGAGGGGCCAGGGCGGGAGGGGCCCCGGCCACCGTCCAGGGGGGAAACTGAGGCCCAGGGGGCGGAGGCGCTTACCCGTGACACGCGGTTGAGCCCACACGGCCAGCCGGCCCCTGTCCGGGTCCTCCTTGCAGGCAGCGGCCATTCCTGGGAGTGTGCCCTGGCGGGGGTGAGCGGGGGGACCCCAGACCCCCAGTCTGGAAGCTCTGGGGGAATCGGTGTGGCCCCTGCGCACCGTGCGGACAGCAGGCGCTCCCAGCACGGAGCGGGCGGGAGGAGGGTCCTCGGGCCTCCCCGGGCGTGCAGCACCAGGCCTCCTCACTCTGAGATCACCGTGGCTGGTGGGGGCGGCGGGCCACCCGTCTGTTTGTGAGAACTTCCCGCGGCCGCCCTTCTCACCTGACCCCGCAGGGCCCACCGCCAGCTGCCAGAGAACTTACCCAGCAGCTGTGAGGGCCCCCGCCTGCCCCGGGCTGGGCTGGGCCGGGCAGGGCCTGCAAATACTGCAGAGCCCCAGGCCGGGACGGGAGGCCGGCTTCCCTGCAGCTTCAGTGGGCCACGGCTCCCACATCTGAAAAACACAAGGCCCGGCCACCTACAGCTCCTCCACACCATGCCGCTGCCGGGGTCCCAGTCCCAGAGGGGCTGCTTGCTGCTTATCTGAGACCCTGCAAGCCCCTCAGGCCCCTCTCCTGAGGCCCCTCTCCCGAGCCTCAGTTTCCTCATCTGTAAGATGGGATGAGAAGACCCTCGAGGCCTCTAGGGATCGAGGAGACCCAGGAGGGAGTTGAGGAGCCGGGCAGACTCCGGGGACCCCTCCCAGCCCGGCGCCCGCCCACAGCCATTGCTGGGAGTGCGGGCTCTCTGACCTGGACTCCCCAGCGGGCTGCAGCAGCCCCTGTCCAGGCCGATGCATCACCTGCTGTGGAGCGCCGCCCACAGCCGCTCCCCGCCGTCTGGCTCTGCTGTGAGGCCTCTCACCCACCTGCTGGACTCAGATGAAACCTGCAGTGTGTTTCTTTTTTTGGAGGGGGGTTGCTGATCTGCTGGAACACAGGCCTCTCAGCCAGGCTGGGGCTGCCGGCTCTCAGGGCAGCCAGAAGTCAGGGGTCAGGAAAGTGAGGACAGGCTGGGTGCTGGGACCCTGCAGGGGCCGGGGCAGAGGTCTGGGGGCCCCGAGACCATGCTGGTGTGCGCCCAGCACTGTCCACTGTGCTTCAGTTACCCCATCCCCGGGGGTGCATCTCATACCTTTGTGGTCCAGGCCCACCTCTGCGTGCCGTCTCCCCACAGCAGGCCGTCCACTCTCCCCAGGACAGCCGCTTGGCCTCTGTCCAGTAGCGTGTCCCCACCACCCTCCGAAGGAGCCGGCTGAGGGCCCTCCCCAGGCCTGGACGTCTGGGTTGATGCGGCCCCTTCTGTCGGCCCGCTCCCGTCCACCTTCCTCTGGTCCCCTGTGGCCTCTGCACACACACCCTGGCCTTGGCCAAAGGCCCAGCCCGGCCCGGAGGGGCTCAGCCTGCCCAACCACTGTCCACATCTTGGCTGCATGAGACGCTGAGAAGTCGCACAGACGGGCTTGTCCACCAGCCTCCCACATCCCCAGGAGCCCAGGTCGAGGGTTGGGAAGGGCTATGGAACCACCAGACGTTGGGACAGGGTCCTGATGGCCTTGCTAGCTCGTGCTGACCCGGGCTAGCTCACCGAACCAGGGTGGGGACCCCGCGGGAGTTGGCAGGGGCCACTGAGTCCGTGCAAGAAGCCCAGCTCCCCTCCGTCCGGCTGTGCGAGCTTGCCCACGCCCATTCTCTCCCGTTTCCCGTCCGTGGGATGAAGTGATGCCACCATCCAGGGTCGGGGGGACAGCACTGGGGAGGAGTGCTGCCGTCCAGGGTCGGGGGGACAGTGCTGTGGGGTGCTCCAGGATGCTCCCCAAAGGGTTTGAGAGGCCCGGGGCCACCTTCTCGCAGCCAGGAGACCTCTTGCACACTCTGGTCACCAGGGAGGCGGCCAGTCTGCTACTGGCCAGCTCCAGGGCAGGCCTCCCTCCCCTGCGCTTGGGCCCAGGGTTCCCCAGACCCCGGCATCCCACTCACGTTCTCACTGACCCGCCTGTGGCCATCAGCACAGCTGGCCTGGCCCCCCCATCGCTCAAATGGGCTGGACCCATGGGCCCTGGAGGAGACGGGTAGGTGGTCTCCTCGCAGACCAACTTAGAGTCCTACCTGGTGTCACGGCCGCCATGATGGGGGGAAGCCCAACGGCGAGAGCCAGTGGGGCGCTCCAGCCTGACCGAGAGGGCTGGGGGTCAGAGCAGCCTGACCTCCGAGCTGAGCTCCAGAGTGGTACTGAGGCTCCTGGGAGACCACATGGCAGAGCTCAGGCCACCACCAGGCCCAGGTGCCCCCAGCAGCCCTGGTCCCCGGCCCAGCATAGGGCACAGGGCCGCCAGCTACCCCGTCCCTGCGTCCAGACCCAAGGGCCCCCTGCCCACCGTCTCCAAAGCACGGCCTGTCCTCCTGCATCTAGAGCGTGCGTCCAGGCGGTGCGCTGTGGTCTAGTGCCTGGGATTTGGGCTTCCACTGCAGGGGCCCACGTTCAGCCCCTGGTCAGGGAAACGAGATCCTGCAAGCCATGAAGGGTAGAAACAAAAAACAAAAAAAATGTGTGTCCAGACAGAGTTTGGGGGAGGTCCCTTCGGGCCTTCGACACTGGTTGAATTAAATAGGACTGGTTACAAACCAAGTTTACGAAACCGGCCAACCGTCCACTCGGCGGCCTCCTGCTGTGTGACCCGGCTCCGGGCTCCAGGCCTCAGCGTCCCCATCAGAACGAGGTGGGGCTGCCCCGGGGCCCTGAGCCGGTCGTTTGAGTTCTGCAGGGGCGTGGGGGTGCTCCCTGCCCCCACCCTGTCCCTGGGGCGCCCCTCGCCGTGGCCCCTGCCACAGCAAGCACCCTAGTGCTCACTTGGGCCATCGGCTCCTCCCGACCTCCTCCTCTGCCCCGAGGGTCACTTAGTCCTGAACTTGGGTGAGTGAGGCAGGCCCTGCTCTCCCGGAACTGGGCGTGGCCCAAGCGTCTCAGCCCAGGACGGCTGCTCCAGGCTGCAGGCCTCGCTGTGCGCGTCAGGCCGGCCACTGGGCTGAATGGGCCTCAGTTTCCTCCTCTGAGAACTGGGGACAAGAACAGGGCCTGCTCTCCCCCCGGGGCCACGACGAGGGTTCACTGGGATCTCCACTTGTCCGAGCAGCTGCTCAGTGAGGCTCTCAGCAGAGCAGGAGTCACGTGGCCCAAAGCCGCCCCCAGGCAGCCCCCAAGCCCCCTCCACGTCCCCGTGCCAAGGCTGCGGCTTCCGGCAGACTTGTGCTGCCTTCCGCCTCACTTCCGACCACGCTTGTAGGCACCCGCTCTCCTGACCCCATTGCCTCCGGAGTTGCTCCCCTGCCCCACCCCCCAACGCACAATGCAGAGGCTGGGGAGACTGGGAGGCCTGGGCGGTGGGCAGGGCCCTGCCCCGGGGCAGCCAGCGTCCCTGACGCTATTTCCTGCCACGCCACCTAATAGGTGTGCTTTCACGCCCATCGCCACCGCTGGGAGGTTTTGCATCAGCTTCCAGGGAGGATGACAATCTCACTATATGGAGAATGGGCTGGTGACGGCTAATTGATTTTACAGCGGTACCGAAGGACAGACAATGAAAGTGCCATCAATTTAATCCACTATTTAATGGTTCCAATTTAGCCTCTGTAAATGCTCACTAAACTAATTTCTCTGGGTTCAGCAATCTGAAAAGCTATCATATCTCTAATCTCCTTCAATATATTCATCTGGAAAAGGGAATTTAGCCAATTCTGATGTGCGGAGATGATCTGTTAGCACAGTGTAAATGTTTATAACACGGCAATCGAGTTCGTTTATAAGGATATGAAAAGTTTTATTGGGGAGGGCACTGGAGTGGAACCGGTGGATAATAGGCAGTTACCCAGCAGGCTCTGGGCGCCCGGGAGTGGGCAGGCATGCAGAAAAATACTTGGATTTGCTCTAATCCCAAATTGTGAGCTAAAGTTCGGCCCAGTACACAATGCGCGGGGACTTGGCTGCACAAAGCTGTGGCCGCCGCCCCCCAAGCCCCGGCCCTCCCGCCGGCACGGAGCGCCCACCACCCACATGAAGACGGGGCTGAAGGGGGCTGCTGCGCCGTGGGCTCCCCGCCTGGGTCTTCCCGTCCGACCTCGAGAGCCCAGGGCTGACAGAGACCTGGCCCGTCTCCTCCGGCTGGACAGCTGAGCTGGCGGATCCCTCCCCAGCTGTACAGTCGGATGGGATTTACTGGAAAAAGAGAGACGGCCAGCTGTTGTCCATCTTCACTGAGGATGGAGCAGGGGGACGCAAGCTTGAATTACCGAGTGGGGTTCCGGTTACCACAAAGGGTCTCGTCCCTGAGAGGGGCTGGGAGGCCTGACCTCCTCCATGCCCGCCGGGGGCACCACCTCCAAGTGACCTTTCCCAGGGCGAGTGCCCGGCAGAGGCGGTGGAGCAAGGCAGGCCCCTCCAAGACGCCCTCACCCCTGCCGTCTGGGACCCGGGACCCAGGTACCAACCGGGGGGGGGGTGCTGCATGTGGAAGCCCCCAGCCCCGGTGCCCCGGGTGGGTTGTTTATTTTTGTTTCCCAACAGTGAGGTTGCAGCTCGATTATTCAGCGCTAACGAGCCAGCTCGATCCACCCCTGAGTGTGGTTTTGGGGTATTGTTGTTTTTCTCACATCCATCCTGTTTTTAAAGAAAATACTCCCTGTAGCAGCAGCACATAATTTAGGGAGGCTGAGATCCGGAGAAACGCCGCCGCCTCCTGCAAAAGTAGGAGTGACCAGGCGGCTTGTGGGCAGGCGGAGGGCACAGCCCGGGGAGAGTGGGCAGCAGGCGGGAGGCCCGAGGGGCAGCTGCGTGGGCCTGGACACCACAGACCCTGGCGGGGCCGCCCCAGGGACCCCCCGAGGCCGGGGGACCCAGGTGGCACATCCCTGGCCCAGCTCCCCCACCCCCCAGGGCCTGGCTGATGAGTCCAGAAATCGATCAGCCACACAGCCGTGACCGCCACTCCCGTCCCCACCCCGAGAGCAGGGCCCCAGAGGGCAGGGGCCACATCTGGTCCTGGGGCCCCCGCTCCTGGCTCGGGGCTTGGGAGGCTCTGGGCAGCTCTGGGCAGTGGGCGGGTGGGTGCGTAGCTGCGTGCGCTTGGGGGTGGGCTGGGGCGGGGGAAAACCGGTCAGAGTTGGGCGGCCCAGGCTGGACCCTGGCCCGGGATCCCCCTTCCCTGAGGGGGGCTGGAGGAGATGCTGAGCGCACACAGCCCGGCCCTGAGGAGAGGGACCCCACCCGACGGGCACCCAGCTGGACCTGGGCCGGGGTCCACATGCTGGGCGTGGTGCCGACGACTGGGGGCCCTCCCCGCAGTCCTGGCCCACCTCCCCATCCAGGTTAGGGCAGCCCATCCGGGCCTACAAGCCTCAGCTGCTGTGCCCAAGAGCCAAGGCCAAGACTGGCCCAGGGGGAGGGTGGGGACTCGTTTCACACTGAGCTGACCACAGGGAAGAGGGGTCCTGCACCGACCCCCACCCCCACCCAGGGCTCACCCACACTCAGCCCCCACCCACGGCTCACGCTCAGGCTCCTGGTCAGGCGGAAGGGGTGGGGGCAGGATGTGGTGGGGAAACCAGGTCGCTCCCTCCACCTTCAGAGCCTGGGCGCCCAGGGCTTGGGGGTGCACCTCCAGCACACACCCCCCATGACTGCCTGCCTGGGCAAGGGCTGCCCCACGGGTCAGGGAGGAGGGGCCACGGCTGCCCCGGGCACACGCTGATCCCTGCCACCCCAAGGGACACACAGGCGTTCTCGCGTTCACACAGACACACGGACACACTCGGGCCCCATTCGGATGCATGTCACACAGACAGCTACACACACCTGCAACCTCACGCACACACACCCACGTACATCCACACTTGGAGTGCCGGTTGTGACTCTGGCCTATGGGGGCTGCTGCTCTGGATAAACTTCCCAGCCAAGACCTCTGAGCTCAGCTGTTCTCTCCAGAGGCCCGGAAGGAGAGTTCCAGTCGGAACTCACCTGGAATCAGGTGTGTGACTCTGGGCAGCTCCCCCACCCCAAGCCTCTTCATGCCAGTGGACTTCCCAGGTCGACACCGATGCCATGGAAGGGGAGAAGACCCTTGTCCTGGGGATTTCAGTTCAGTTCAGTTCAGTTCAGTCACTCAGTCGAGTCCGACTCTTTGCGACCCCATGGACCGCAGCACGCCAGGCCTCCCCGTCCATCACCAACTCCTGGAGTTTACCCAAACTCATGTCCATCAAGTTGGTGATGCCATCCAACCATCTCATCCTCTGTCGTCCCCTTCTCCTCCTGCCTTCAATCTTTCCCAACGTCAGGGTCTTTTCAAAGGAGTCAACTCTTTGCATCAGGTGGCCAAAATATTGGAGTTTCAGCTTCAACATCCGTCCTTCTAATGAACGCCCAGGACTGATCTCCTTTAGGATGGACTGGTTGGATCTCCATGCAGTCCAAGGGACTCTCAAGAGTCTCGTCCAACACCACAGTCCTAGGGAGGGGGCACAATAAAGGAGCTCGTTCTCACTAGAGTGTAAGTGACTATCTTCCTGCACCAGGATCTGAGTGGTAGTAGGGGGCAGGCCAAGGAAGCTGGATGTCTTGGCCCCCATCCCCTGGCCCCGGGGCTGGCGTCTCTGGGTGGGAGCGCTCCAGGCCTGCGTTGCACCTGCCTGCACTGGTGGGAGGGGCCCAGGACCAAGACCAGGCGGGACCAGGAACCGGTCAGCACCTGGGTGACCCCTCACTGACGGCTTTTCTGTTTGGAGAGATTTCTTTCCCTGAGCTCTGCCTGACCTGAGCTTTACGGCCGTGCCCAAGCACAGGGCAAATTAGCAGCGACAGCCAGCTCCAGACCCCGCTCCAAGAAAGGAACACCGGCTGGGCCTGCAGTGAGTGCCCACCACCCCTGGGGACCCTGGGCCCGGCCACCCCTGGCCGGGCCCAGCAGTGCGGCCAGCAGAACTCCGCTTCCCAGCGCCCGGATAGTGACACCGGGCACATAGGTTTATGACGATAAGGAACATTCTTTCCACTGTAAATTATATTTAACATTCCACAGAACTTTATTGCATTTGTGTTTGGGTTTATGAAAAAATCTGTATTTAACTTCAAGCCCTGGTAAACATCTTTGCTTATGTTGTTCTGCGATTCCTTATTTGAGTATTTCGATTTAATTTCACAGTTCATATACCTTAAAGTTTTGGCATTCCCCCCCCTCCCTTCCCCACTCGTTCAGAGACGTCAGCCTGGCCTTGCCCGGCCCAGGGTTGCTCCGTGGTGAGGCAAGGCCAGGCCTGGCCCAGCCCTGTCCAAGGACCCGGCCACCCCGGGGTCTCATTGTGAGGTGGCCCACCACCCCCAGACAGAGTGTCAGGGTGTCTCAGGGCCTTGCAGGGCAGCCTCGCTGGGCAGCCACCGGGAGGAGGGTGGCCGAAGGGCAGGGGACAGAGCAGGAGCCTGAGGTCAGGTGAGTGCCTGACCCACAGCCTCCAAAGGTGGGCAGGTCTGCCAGCGGTGTTGTGGCGGAGCCCACTGCCCCCTCTGTGGTCTCAGCCACGCTGCTGCGTACGGGAGGGAAGAGGGGGCAGCCAGGCAGGCCGGCCGCCCCAGACCCGCACGACCAGAGGACGGCTGCGTGCGCCTGGCCCTGAGACCTGCAGCCCCCGGCCCAGCATCCCCCTCACCTGACCACCCTCGCTGCATGGCTGGCGCAGGGGCCGCCCCTCTGGCCTCCGCCTCTCCCAAGGAGTCAGGACCAGGCCATCCTTAGGCCGGGCCAGCACGGCTCTGCCGAGACCTGCCCTTCACCTGCTGTTCTGAGTCCCTGGGGACAGGCAGGGGCGTTGGGAAGGGGTGGAGACCCCAGGAGCCTCTCTGCCCTGGGCTGGCAGAGCACGTGGGGAGAGGCTTGCGCGCTCCCGTTACTCACTGGGTCCTCTCTTACGTCACCTCTGTTCTCAGCCCGAGCAGGAAAATCTCCTCCTGGGACTTTGATGTCTGGAGAGCCCTGGGTCGGGTGAGGACGGGGCGGCCCGCCTGTGTGAGCGGCCCTGACTCGGGGCACCCTGACAGAGCCCCCCCAGGACCAGGGCTGACCCAGTGGCCTTCTCCTTCCATTGATGGTGAGGCTGGAGCTGGCGTCCGGGCTCCCGCTGGCTCTCCAGGAGTAGAGGGGGAGGTGGGGTCCTGGGGGACCCCAGGATTCACACCTGAGCTCTAAGAGGCCCACTCATGTTCCCGGAGCCCCATACAGCTCATCCTCCCCCACCAGCCCGTCTTTTTGGGGACCCGAATTCCAGGGTGGCCCCAGGCCATGCCCCCATCCTCTGGACCTCCCAGGGGCCCCCAGATCTCAGCTCTGTCTCGCACGCCCTCCCCAGGGTGACCTCTCACCCCTGGTATCTCGGGACACAGACCCTCCCCACCCAGGGCCCTGCTCCTGCTCACAGTGACCTCACTGCCCGGCCTTCAGGGCCCGCGACAGAGACCCAGCAGACCTGGCCGTCCCAGTGCTTGGACAGACGGGCAGTGCCCGAGGACCATTCTCTGAGCAGGTGAAGGGAAGGACGGTGGCCGGAGAGGTGCCCAGGGAGTCCAGCGTCAGGGAGTGCGACCGGCAGCCCCGGGGGCAAGCAGCCGGCAGACAGCGCAACACGAGCCCTTCACGATTTCCCAGGCAGGACCGCAGAGCCCTCCGTGCCGGGCACCCCAGAGGCTCCTCCACCACAGACGACGGGAGAAACCTGCTTGTTGACCCTGGACTCGATCCCCTGCCATTTCCCTATGGTTCCCTGGGAGCTGCCCGTGAATCAAACCACAGAACGGGTCCCCCGCCATCAGCAGCAACACGAGACGCCCCTCCGGTCCGAGCCCCGCCCTGGTCCTCCCCCACCATGGGAGCTGAACGCAGACCTTGGGGTGGGCGTTTAGCAAGCGGGCCCTATGGCCGCCCAGCAGTGGCAGGTCCAGGCCCTTCACTGAACCTCAGCTGTGGCATTCCCAAAGAATCTGAGGCAGTAAGAACGAAATAACTCCTAACTGAGTGAAAATGCAGAGAAGCCAGAGCTGAGGTCAGGGCTCAGAAGTGCATACCATGGAGCCACACAGGTGAAAACAGACTGTGGTTTGACTCTGAGCTTCCCAGGGGCCAGGGCAAAAAGGGAAACACACTCCATTGCAATGAACCCAGGGCAGCACCCACACAAGAAAGGTCAGCCCAGCAGCCAGGAGGACGCTGCTTTCCTGTCCAGGAGGCCTGAGAACCTCCCAGAAGACTGAGGCATCTCCCAGACTTCCTGAGATGCTTCAGGCAGCCTCTGCAGGCGTGCAGGCCCAGGAGGGGATACCAGCCTGAACATCTCATCGCAGGCTCGCCCAGGAAACCCATGTCAGTTTCCCCATCTGGAAAACGGGCGCTGTCTCCTGCGGCGGTGAGCCAGGAGGGCCTGGCCAAGGGCCCAGTAGAGGAGGCAGGCAGTGCAGCCGCGGTCCAGGGAGTTGCCACCCGCCTGCCGCCAGGCAGGATTGCTGTGCGTGTAATTTGGCGTCATTGTTTCATCAGGCACAAAATCCAAACGGAACAACAAGGACATAAATACCCTCGCCCGGGGAGCTGCTGGACTGTGCGTGGGCCCCGCTCCCCCAGCCGTG
Source organism: Cervus canadensis (assembly GCF_019320065.1). Lineage (NCBI taxonomy): Eukaryota > Metazoa > Chordata > Mammalia > Artiodactyla > Cervidae > Cervus > Cervus canadensis. The sequence continues at coordinate 34,956,400 of NC_057417.1, forward strand.
GGGATGCCTGCTCCCCAGGGCCAGGTCAGGCAGAGCTGGGGATGGGGGAGGCAGAGAGGTGTGTGCAGAGCCCTGAGCAGGAGAGAGCCTGGGGGGGCAGCCGGGGGCCCTGCCACGGGCTCTGCTCTGTCCCCTCACAGGCTAGCTTGCTCCCCAGGAGGTCCCTGAAAATCCATGGCCTGAAAAACCAATTCAGATTGAAACCCGGGGTGTGGGCTGGCCCTGCCGGACAAAGGGTGGGCAGCTTCGGAGGTGGGGTGGGTGGTCTGCACAAGGCAGGTGCACCGTTGAGGGTCACGGCGCGGCAGAGGGGCCCCAGCGGTGGCCGGAGACAAAGCCTCTGAAGGAGGAGGCCCAGTGCTCTGGGGTCCTGACTCCCCCTGGCCCCTCAGCCTCAGTTTCCCTGCCTGCAGAACAGAAACCGCCCCCCCAGGGGCGTCTGCGTGGCAGGGGGCACCCAGCTATGCTCAGCGCGGGTGGGGGCGGGGCCGCGAGTGTGGCCCGCAGTCGCCGTGGCGACGACCGGCAGTGAAAGGCGGCCGGCTGTCCCTGGAAGGCTGCTGTGTGTTTTCGACTGTTGTGTGACACCCACACTCTGCCAGGCTTGTTTTCAAACGGCGTTTTGTTCGCCGGCGCGAGTGAGCGCGCGGACTCGCCAGCCTCCCCTCTCCCTGCCAACCTCGGGGGTGGCACCGCGGCTTCCAAAATCTCATTACCGCCGCCGCCTCCCGCTCTCCGAGGCGCCCTCCTCCGCTGCCCCCGCTCTCCTTTCGGAGGATAAATTTCTGTAGCAGCCAATTACAGCCGTTTGATGTGCGTAATGATGAAGCCGTGGAAATTGGAATTGACACCTCGGAGGATCGCGGAGGGGGGAGGCCGGGCGAACATGGATCCGGCATCTTCTTGGGGGTTTTCTCCCACTGACGTCGTGGCTGGCGGGCCACTCCGCGGGCTGGCGGGCGGGGGGCGCGGCCGGGCCGGCGGGGGCTGGGGCAGCCCCGGTCCTAAGCACCGATCAATTACAGCGCAGACAAGCCAGTGTCACATGTGATTCACAATGTCAATTTCATGCTCGTGGTAACCATTTAAGAAAGAGCTGGGCCGGTTTTACATTTGATAAGAAATCAGCGGCGTTTGTGTTTGTAAAAAGACGGATCACAGAGTGTGACAGGTCCCAGAGATTGCCAGGCGGCGTCGACGGCCCGTCTGGAGTCTGTCAGGGACCTGCAAGTATTTATTTCAAATGGGTTTCCCCCGCCGCCCCCCGCAAGCCGGGATGTGAAAATAAACTGTCAGTCTCTATTTACGGCTGTACAAGCTGGAAATACAGAGGATTTTAGGTTAAATTGTCAGTTAACAGAATTCAAAATAGAAAAAAGAAATGGGCCTAGCTGGCTTTATTGCACATTTTGATAGGGAAAGTCATCTTTGCGCCTGGAGGGGCGGAAGGAGCCGGCGGGACCGAGGAGCCCGCCGGAAGGGCCGGGGGTGCCCGGCTGACTTCCCAGCATCGGGGAGGATTAGGGCGGTATCAGGGCTAATTGGACAGGAGCTGACGGAGTACCCTGGCCTGGCCCTGCTCTCTGCCAATTTGCAGATTTAGTGTCTTCAGGAGCGTGGGCACAGCTAATGTGGCCGGGGGGACATTCTCCGGTGCACTTGGCTTCCGTGACGGATGGGGAGCTGCCTGGGGGCCCGCCTCCCAGACCTGGGCCTGGACAGGAGCCCATGGGCTCTGCTCGGACAGGACGCTCCTGCCCAGTTCAGGGGGCACGGACTCTCGGGGAGGCTCCGCACACCCACTCCTTGCAGGCGGAGTCGATGCCCTGTTCTTGGGGCTGTGCCCACAGGACCCGTGGCTTCTTACCAGCCTGGTCCAGGCCTTAGTCCGTGCGGCCGGCCCCACAGTCGCCCTGTGTGATGCCCGGAGCCGTGTCTGGCCGGGGGGCGCGGGGGCCGAGGGGCCACTGAGGGCCTGGCTCTGAGACAAGCAGGCGGCCCCCCTCGCATCTCCAGGGCAACGGGCGCACAGGCTGTCTGGCTTCTCCGGTTTCCAGGCGCCGAGGCTCTTGGCACCAGCCTGGCCTGGCGGGCGGGACTGCAGGCCCCAGGAGGCGCTCCCTGGCCCAGGGCACGGCCTGGACCTGGAGCCTCTGTTGTCTTACCTGCGAAACGGGGATAAAATGGGAGCTAAGAAGCAGGGCCTCCAGCGTGCTGAGTGACGCTGAGGCCTTCCCCCGGCACTGGGCAAGTTTCTGCGCCCGCCCAGCGACAGAGGTGAGGCTTAGCCTCCGGATGGCAGGGGCACGGTTTCTGCCAGGGGAGAACCCCTCCCCAGCCCCTCCGGGGAGCCAGACGCCTTCGCCCACACAGAGAGGCCTCTCTCCTGGGGGCCTTGGCGGGGAGAACCGAGAATTCAGGACAGCCACTCCGACGGCTCACGGATCTCAGGAGTGCCACTGAGCGAGGGTCGCCGGCCTGCAAGACGCCAGGGAGGGGCCACACGGGCCAGCCGCGTCCCCAGGGAGCTGGCCCTGCCCTGCCTGCGCTTCTCCACAGCCTGTGCTTCAGCCCCTCCACACCTAGGCCTCACCCAGCCTGCGGGGCCGGGCACTCGGGACGCTGCCCTCTGGGGTGGGAGGTGCTGTGTGCACAGCCCCCCGCCTGCTGCCTCTGGGGCCCGTGGGGGGCAGCGTGGCCCCCGAGGTGCTAGCGGGGCTCTGGGCCGACCCACAGGCTTGGGCACCAGGCAGGCCGCTCCCGCCTGTGTGAGGGAGGGGGCAGAAGCCACAGGAGGCAGGGGTGTCTGGAGAGAGACACGCTGAACCAGATGGAGAACAGAGTCTGGCCCCGCGTCCCGGCCACGTGGCGTCCCCTGGGGCTGGCTGGGCAGGCGGCCCGCCACTCTGCCCCTGCGAGCGAGCGGGGGAGGCGGCCTCAGTCTGGGCTGACGGGCCAGGAGGCTGCACCCACGCACACGCTCCTGCCCCGCGCTCTACAGCGTCCCCCCCACTGCTCTGGGGCCCTCCAGGGCGCCCTGGTGTCCACCACACAGAGGAGGAAACAGGCTCGGGACGGCAGGGACCCGGGTCAGGACGCTCAGCCGCCTGATGCCCAAACCGCCTGCTCTTGGGACCCACCCCCGTGGCGACCCCGACCCAGGCCTGGCGGAGAAAGCGGGTATGGGTCCTGTCCCAGCCACCGCAGCCCCTGGGAGGAGGCGGCGGGGGGCGGGGGGCTCCACAGAGCTCCGTGGTTTATTGACCAAAGGCAGCCATCGATCTGTTAAGAGCTTCTGCACTTCCCTTCGGTGGGAAATATTGTCCTCTTGCCCCGGCCGGCCGGAACCCCGGGCGAGAGGCTCTCTCCTCAACACCATAAATTTCCATCTGGGCCTCTGCAGCCCCGTGCAGGGCGGGCCGGGGGTCTGCTAATGGCCTGATGGCTCCTCAGGGTCAGGCCTGCCAGAGCTGCTGGCCTTGAAAAAATCACTCCTCCCAAATAGTCCCAGACCCACACCCAGGACCCCCATGTGGGGGGTCAGGACCTCGGCAAGCCTCCAGGGACCGCGGACGCCCTGGAGCAGCGCTGACCAGGTCACTCCCTGGCCGGCAGAGCTACAGCCAAGGTTGAATTGGGCCCGAACGCCGTGGGGGCTCCGGGCCGCCACTCAGCCTTCCTGGGCTCGGCCTCCCACCTCCCTCCAGGCACCTGGCCCTCTCGTCACGGGAACCCGCCATCTCTGCGGCCCTCCCTGGGGCCCTCTGGGACTGCAGGCCCAGAGCCCCACCCTTGGGCGCCCCCGCCCTGTACCCTGACCCTGGGATCCTCCCTGTTTGGGGGTGCATGCCCCAGAGCGAGACGGGCTCCTGGGGGCAGGGGACAGCATCCAGGGTCTCGGGAGGCCCCTCCCAGGCTGGGAAACACACGGCCAGACCTGCCAGGCTTCCAGCTGATCAGAAGGGAGCCCCATGGTTGTCTGCCCACAGGGACCCCGGCTGCACGGGACCCTCCCCAGCCCCCGGCCCATGCGTCCAGCCCCAAGCCTCTGACCTGACGGACAGGCGTGGAGCAGGCGTGGGCCTCACCCAGGCCCTGCGCCCCCGGTCCCTCTGCCCCAAGGCGGCCCTGGCAGGCGGGTCTGGGGTCACATCCATGGGCCAGCAGCCGCCTGGTGCTCTGCTAACACCCCTGGCTGAGCCCCACCCCAGGCCGGTCAAGGCTGGAGGGTGAGGACCCCGCGGATGTGCACATCCGTGGAAGGGTGGAGGGGACAAGCCTGACCTGGGGGTCCTGACACCTTTGAACCAGGAGAGAGCGACAGGGAAAGGTTTGAATTCTCTCCGTCCTGCAGCTTTTGGTTCTGATTCACAGGAAATTCACTGTCTTAAAGTGAAGCAATCCACACCATCCAGAACACCCAGAGTGGTGAGCAGCCAGCACCTCCACCTAGCTCAAGCCCAACTTCGCCACCCAGAGGGGGGCCTGCAGCCCATGACAGGCACTCCCAGCACCACCACCCCTGCGCCCCAGCCCCTGGCATCCCCGATCCGCCTTCTGTCTGCCGATTTGCCCGTCCCGATGAGTCACATAAATGGAATCGCATACTCTGTGGCCACTTGCATCTGCCTTCTTTCAACTGAGTGGCACGTGTTCTATAGCTTTTTATCTTTAACATTTTCATTTGAGGAGAATGTCAAATTTAGAGGGAGATCGCAAGAGTCGCACACGGGCCTTGCCCGGAAGATTCAGGTTGTATCCATCAGCCCCAGAATGAAGGAACCCGCGCTGCAGCCAGCTGCCAGACCCTTGTCTCCTGAGTTCTCCTCAACGCTCACGACTTCAACCCCCGTGGAGGCGGCAGGCCCGTTGTTTCCCAGGAGGCCCCTCCATCTGGGTTGAATGGAGTTTCCTCATGATGAGACTTGGGATGGGCGTCCTGGCGGGAAGGTGAGGCTGTTACAAGGGGGCACACGGGGTCTTCCCAGCCTCAGTGAGGCTCACTGTGGTTAGCTGGGTTTCCAGCCGTGACTCCAGTCTCCCCTTCTCCCCCATGTTCAACAAACATGACCTGCTGGGGAGATGCTTTGAGACTATGTAAAATCACGCTCCTCACCCAACACCACCCACCACTTTAACATCCGCCGCTGGCTCTTGCTAGAATCGATGGTCACTGTGAAGGTTGACAAATGGCCCCTTTCAAACGCCTCCTCCCTCCTCCCCTTGTGATTATCTGTTTATCTGCATCGCTGTGGACGCCTGGTTTCTATTTCACTCCATGGGTTAGAGCCTTGTTACTTATTTGATGCTTGAATTAGCCCGTCTGACCTGCGGGCGCCCCTTGGCGCTGGCTCCCAGGTCCCCTACTTTCTGAACAGACGTGCCTGACTCAGCCTCACTGCTGCCCCAGCCCCAGCCTCGGCCAAGTAGAGGCTGGTGTGGAGGAACCAAGAGCCAGGCAGAAGTGTGCTCAGAGCCTCGGAGACGCTGCTGCTCCAGGCCTCCCGCAGGCGATGGGCGGAGTGTGGCGTGCTGCACAGGTGCACGGCGCTCCTGTGATTCTTCCTCTGTCTGCCTGCGGCCTAGCCGACCCCAACCCGACAAGTGGAGCAAGGACCAGCTGTCCGTCTGCCTTGTGTGGCCCTGGTTTGGAAACGAGACACCCGGTCCCACTGTCCAATTGACAATGCAGCCAATTCCTGGCCTCACTTGGACGCCCTCCTCACAGGGACCCTGACATCACCAGGCCACTTTCCCTCTGGGCGGGGTGGGGGATGAGAGGGGAGGGAGATGGAGGGAGGGGAGTAGGGGGATGGAGGAGAGGAGGGCAGGGGAGGGGGAGGGGGGAGGGAGGAAGAGGAGAGGGGGGAAGGGGAAGGGGGAGGGGGGAGGGGATGGGAGCAGGGAAGGACAACCCTCAGCTGCTTTTCCAAACTCACTCTGTGAACAAGGGATGGATGGGGGAGGAGGGACATGGGCAGAAGATTCGAGAGGTGAGCGCTCAGGGCACCAAAGTCATGTGAGAGACAGTTCTTGAGAGATCAACTGACACAGCCTGAGGCCGGCTGTGACAGTGGCAGGTGGAGCCCGCCGCGGAATACTACGCAGCAATGAAGAAGGGCCGGGCACGGGCGAATCGGCCCAAAAACCCAGACACACAAGAGATACGTTCTACAATCCCACTTCCGTGAAGCTCAAGATCTGGCAAAATCAACGTGATAGGATCAGAGCAGGGGTTACCCTGCTGGGGTGCCCTGGGTGGGAGGGGGAACTGGAGTGTCCCAGCCCCCAAGTGGGGGGCTCCATGGGTGCGAGAACTACCTCGTGAACACCAGGACATTTGCGGACTTTCCATGTGGACCTCAACTAAGAAAAGCCAGAGTCCAGCTGGAGACAGAGGTGTCCAGGGTCCCCTGAGCCCTGACACTTTAGGCGTGAGTCCTCTGCCCTCAGCTTCCCCACCTGTCGAATGAGCCCGCTGTCCACTCCTGGGACCCTCTGCCGCCCCTCGAGCCCACCCTGCCTCCAGCCTGGGGTCCGCGCACCTCGGGTCCCCGGCCCCCCAGGCCCCCACGAGCGGCGGGGACGCTGACCCTGCAGGCCGGCCCGATTAGCACATCGTGGACTGTTTTGTGAGTGAGGGGCGGATGGGCAGGCGAGGGAGCGGGCAGGGGAAGGGTTTATAATGATGATTAGGCCCGAAATTGGCGGAGATTTACAGCGCGGGCCGGGAGCGGAGGGAGAGGGGGCCGGCGCCCCTGCGGCCTAATGGATCCGTCAGCTCGTTCCGCTGCTCAGCGGGCCGAGGCCGGTCACCCGGCTTTCCGCTGCCAGCACAAAGCACTTCAATTTCGTTAGGAAATGTATCAATTTAACTGACTTGAGCGGCACAGTGAAAAACCTAATGAATCTGGACTCAATTTTCCGCCACACTGCTCCTGAGAACCGTCGGAAACAATGTCTGTGGTCGGAGGTGACGGGGTGGCCGCCGATAGGCCGCCTGGGCGCCCCGCGCCTTCCCGCCCGGCCGGCCGGCCCGGCAGGGTTAGTGGAGAGAGACGGACCTGTCTCCACGACCCGGGGCAGCCCCGCCCGTGCCTCCCTAACAATGATGTCATTATAGGTAAATTGGCCTCTATTTCAGCAGGATGATAGTGCTAATTGAGTGAGAAAATATAATACAGGGAGCTGTTGTCTGCACTAAAGGGAGGAGGGGGACGGCTAACTGGCCTGCCTGTCGACGGCAGGGAGGCAGATGTTGCTTTCTGCTGATAACTGCGCTGACATCCCCAGCTTGTCGCCGCGGCTTCTGCCGGAGACCCGCCGCTCTGGTGGCAGATGGCTCCGCCGATCGGCCCAGGAGGGTCCCGGTGGCTGGGCGGGGCAGGAGGGGCAGCCTGGTAAACACAGGGGCTTCCCGGGGGCCTCGGGGGTGGTGGACACTGGGAGCCAATCCTCCGGGGCCAGAGTCAGTGTGGCCGGAGGGTTCTGGAAAGCACAGAGCGCCCGTGGGGTGGGGGTGGATCCGTGCTGGAGGGAAGGGGCTGGACCCTCAGCTGCCCCGAGAAGGGGGACAGCCAGGACGGGGCATCTGGGTTGGAGGGGCAGGCTTCTCTCTGGCGCCCCCTCCCTGGGGACAACACGCTGGCTGCTTAGCGCCAGGGCCCCGGGCTCCTCCAGGAGGCCAGGCCTGTTGGCATCTCATCCCTGTTCTGACACTACCCCCGCCCACCCCCTCCCAACGCCCGGGGCCTGGGCCTCCAGGTAGGACTCCAGTCGTCCAGGGGGTCCCCTCAGCCCTGCCCGAGCCCCAGGCCTCAGATGGTCTGGGACACACTCACCCCTGAAAGGTGAGTGACTCCCCGGACCTGGGTGTCTGCGGAGGTCAGGACTCCCTGCGGCTGCTACATCTGAGGTCTCCTTCCGGAGTTCAGGTGCCCTCTGGTCGAGCCCCTGATGTTCCCTGACCTCAGCTGCAGCAGAGGAGGCCACCCCCAGCCCACCCCAGGGCCATCCGGGTTGCTGGGCACCCTCCCCCCCCCCCCAGGCTGGAGCAGCCGGACCAGGTGACAGAGAGGTCACCTTGGGCCCAGGGCTGAGCCAGATGAACCAGAGAGGGTGCTCCTGCCTATGGATGCTTCTGGCAAAAATTCGCCAAAGCCAGCCGTGGGCTCGGGACACACATCGGGTCAGACAAGATCCCTGCCCTTAAGGACTGTACAGGGCCTGAACCACCGCCTGTACTGTTACGGAAGCACGCCCCGCCGGCTTCAGGAAGGGAAACGGCTTCCAGAGGAGGAGGCTGCAGGGCGGGCCTTGACGGATGAGTAGGAGTTGGGGGGCTGAGAGATGGGGACAGAGCACCCAAAGCAGAGGTCACAGCACAAGGTCACTGCTCGAGGAGGGTGTGACAGCCTTGGACAGAGGCCCGCGAAGGGCACAGAGCCTGCGCCCTGCCTCGGAGACAGAGCGACGCGCCATGGCCGAGGCCACCACATGCTGGCCCCTCCCTTGACTGCAGGCCACTCGGGCACCCCTGTCCTTCACGAGGAGGCTGAGGCCATGGGGCCTTCACCCAAGGGCACTTGGTGGAGGAACGTGAGGCCCCTGCCACCCCCCACCCAAGGGGGAGGGCGACAGAGGCCAGGTCCCCAGGCGGCTGGTCACTCCTGACCTCCCAGTGCAAGGGTCCCTGGTGGGCAAGGGAGAAGTGGGGAGAGCGGGGGGGCCCAGGTGTGGACTCCGCTCCACCCCTCTGCCCGCCCGCCGGGCAGGCTGCCTCCCCGGCCGCCTCCCTGGCCCCAGACGCTCATCTGGGGGACGGGTGGGATATGCCTGTCTGGGTCACCGTGGGCTCTGATGGGGGGCAGGCACGCCTGAGCGTGCTCTGATGCGGGGGTCGGGGGGACTGCAGCCCCAGACCCGGGCGTCCAGGCGGGCCTCCACATCTGCCTGGGGGCCCCTCCAGGCCCTCTCCAAGGCCTCAGATGTCCGAGGACACACTGACCCGGCCCGGGGCCAGGGAAGGGCTCCAGAGCCCGCTGCCACAAAGCCTGCCCCTCCCCAGCCTCAGCCCTGCTCACCCTCAGGCGGGAGGGTAAACCTTCCTGAATCTGTTTCCTTGTCTGTAAATGGGGGCCACTCAAGAGGTTAGCTGAGATGGTGAATGGTGGGCACGTACAAGGCCTCCACGTGTCCTCCCCAAGGTCTGGCTGGCCTGGCCCGGCCTGGATTTCCCAAGGATGGTTCCATAGACCCCACGGCCCAGCCAAGGCCACCCCCGGCCCCGCTCATGGCTGCTCCCTACCACGGCCTTTCTCACCCGCCGGCCAGGGAGCCAGTCTCACCACTTGACCCAGTGAGAGCGCACGGGGAATCTGGTGAGGCCAGGCCCGCCTGGCGGGAGGGGTGAGCGCCCTGGTCGGTGCTGTGGTCCTGGGCACCCCAGCGGGGGTCAGCTTCCACTCTGCTGTCCAGCTGGGGGGCCCAGGAGGCCAGGCTTGACGCCAGCCTCTGCGCCAACGGTGAGTGGGTGGCTGACGGCCTCCCTGGGGCTGAGAGGACTACGTGTCGGGCACCAAACACTCAGGAGGAAGCACTTGGATCCCGGGTGCTGAGCTGGCGGGAGGGGCGGGAGGGGCGGGTGGCCTGAGGGTGGCTGCAACGGTCAGCGAGGACCTCTAGTAAGTGACCAGACTGAGCCCCGAAGAGCCAGGCCCTCAAGGACGGCGAGCAGGCCTTGGGCGGCCCTGAGGGGTTGGGGGTGCCGGGCAGTGGGCCCTGAGACACAGGGGGCTGCCCTGCAGAGCTGGGGGCACGCCGGGGGCATCAGTGCTTTGCAGCCAGATCTGGCCTCCCCGGGGCAGGCGGGGGACCAGGGGTGCCCCCTGGGAGGGCCCCCCGCTCCCCGAGCAGAAGCCAGGCCCCGCCCAGCCCAGCCAGCCCAGCACTCAGAGTCCCCGCGAACAGTCCCACCGACAGGCGTCTGTGCTGCCTGTTAGCTCCCTAAGGCTCTTCCACGGGGCCAGCGGGCGGTCCCCCAGCAGGGCAGCCTCACCGCCCCCTGCCACCAACCGCAGGCTCGGGGCGGGTGCAGCCTCAGCCGGACAGGGACGCCCCCACTTTCCCGAGGGTTCTGGCCAGGGCAGGCTGGGAGGGCTGCCTGACAGCTCGGAGAAGGGCAGGAGGGGTGTGGGGTGCACGTCCCCAGGCTGAGCCAGAAGAGCGGGAGCAGGTGAGGACGCCCCACAGCCGCCTCCAGCAGCGGGAGCTCTGCACCGTCCCGGGGTCAGAGGGAGAGCGACCTGTGCACTGTGGTCCCCACATCCTGGACCTGGTGACCTCGGCCTCGCCTCCGGACCCCCGGGCCAAAGCCAGTGCGTGAGGAAGGTGTGGGCGTGCTAAGTCACTCCAGTCGTGTCCGACTCTTTGTGGCCCCGTGGACTGCAGCCCGCCAGGCTCCTCTGTCCACGGCATTCTCCACGCAAGAATATTGGAGTGGGTTGCCATGCCCTCCTCCAGGGGATCTTCCAGACCCAAGGATCAAACCCACGTCTCCTGTGGCTCCTGCCTGCAGGCGGGTTCTTTACCACTGAGCCACTGAGGAAGCCGGGGCCAAAACCAGGGTCAGATTCTCTAGAGAAGGGAATGGAAGGTGGGCGGGGGCGGGCAGTCCTTAGCTCCCCACCCACTGTCTGCAGGAAGCCCCACTGGAAGGCTTGGCCCTCCAGGCCCACCCGAGCCAGCCCGAGCTGCGGGCCAGAGGGGAGTGGGCTGGAAGGATGGCGGGTCCGCGCAGTTAACAGAACAGACAGCCTCCTGCTCTTCATCTCCGGGTCCCCACAGCTTTGTTATTTAAAGTCAGGTTAAGGGAAGAAAAAAAAAAACCCACAGACAGGTTTGGCTGGGAGGCCCGAGGACAGGAAAAGTTAGAGATATTTATTTGACAGGGTCAAGGTTGGTGCCTTTCTCTTCTCTCTCCCCAGGTCCCATAGGTGTTAGGCTGAGAGACATTTAATCGCCGGAGTAGCGGTTTCATATCTATAACAAAAATCAAATAATGCAAGATGATTTACTCCCCCTAGCAACCGCGGAGCTCACCCTTAGCAACCAGGCTCGCCTCGGGCTGCGGTGTAATCAGCTTGAAAATATTTCAATTATTGTGTTGATTTTAGTGGATTTGAGAAGCGCTGTGTGGAGAGCTGGGCACATTCTCCCCGCGACCTGGAGAGGAAGATATTGATTTAAACAGGTGTCAGGGAGGGAAAGTGAAGTAAATTTAAATGCAACGGGAGGGCAGAGCAGCACCGTGCGGAGCAGGGCGGGGTGACATTTTGTGCGCTGCCTTGAACGAAAGTGACTCAACTGAACTAGAAATTTCACCTTGAAAATCATCTCCCATCGACACAATCAAGGCGGCCCGCCACGTCCCCCGCGGCACCGGCGGGCAGCTAGCACGGGCTGGCGCAGCCGGAGAGGGGCCTGCGGGCGTCGGAGGCTTCTGCGGACGGCGGCTCGGGGCCCGGTGCCGGCGAGGGAGAGGTGGGAAGGGCCCCAGCAGGCCACAGCCGCCCTCTCAGCCTCGATCTCCCCTCCGTAAAGCAGGCAGGAGCTTCCCGAGGGCTCTGCAGGCGGGCTGCCCTCCCCAGGACCTGCCACCAGGGTCTCAGACTCTCCAGGCCGCCCGGTCCCTCCTTGACCCCGAGACGCAGCCCCGTGTGCCAGCCGCAGCACTGCCCCTGCCCTGCCCTGCCAGCCATCTCCCCAGTGACCACTCCTCCCTGTCACCCCCAAACTGGGCTGCTCCTGGCCCCCGGGCACCCCAGCACCCACGCCCTCTTTGCTGCCTGGAGGAGCACGCGAGAAGGCAGCAAGGCGGCGAGGAGGAGAGCCCACGTTGACCGCCCTCTGGTGGAGCCCCGCCGGCCGCCCCCCTGAAGCCCAGCTCTCCTCCTGAGAATCAGGGGCTCCCAGAAAGAAGGCCCTTCTCACCAGGGTCACCAGGGAACCAGCACGCTCCCCTGTGCCTGCTCCAGCGACACCCTAGGCCACACCAGAGCCCACTGGGATCACCCACAGCCTCCTCTGGGTGAGAGCAAACCCTCCTGAAGCCCTGTGCTGGGCTTGGGGCCCGCCACTCCACTCACCCCACTAGTTTAGGTGCCCCACCTCCTGCCTGGGCCCTCTCTGGGCAGGGGTGGGAGGGAGGGGGCACCAGCCTCCTGGGCTGGACCCTGGCCAGCTGGAGCCCAGCCAGCTCGGGGGCCTGCGCTTGGGGGCACCCTTTGGTGGCTCCGGGGAGAGTCTCCCCGCAGGACCCAGGTGATCCGGAGCCTCCCAGAGCCTGAGAGCCAGGATCCAGAGATGGCGAATGAGCCAGAGGGGACAGGGCTGGGCGCCCAGCTACACCAGAGCCTCAACTGTGGGGAGAAACTACCTTCTGGGACCCCAGGATCCCCAGTCCTGAGCCAGTCCTGAAAAACGCCCGACTCGGCTCTCCCTCACACAGAGACACAGAGACCACTCGCCGGGGCCTCAAGGAGAGGGAACACACCGTGTGTACCCCAGGAGGCTGCAGCTGGGAGCCCCTGGGCCCGTCTCCCCTCTAGGCTCTGCGTTCAATTCTTGGCTCCGGTCAGAACCCCCGGGGGCCCCAGGCCATGTATAAACCCTGCCGTAAGTCCTCTAGCAGCTTCCCACCACCCGGGGAGGAGACCCCAGACCCCACAGAATGTGGCCCCCCAGCCACACTCCCACCACCCCTTCCCGCCACCCTCCCCCTTCCCGCCACCCTCCCCCTTCCCGCCACCCTCCCCCTCCCGCCCCCCTCCCCTTCCCGCCACCCTCCCCCTTCCCGCCACCCTCCCCTTCCTGCCACCCTCCAGCCACATGGACCTCCTGCGCGCTGTCCACCCCAGGTCCCGGCCAGCCTCAGGGCCTGGGCATGGGCAGGCCGCTCTGCCGGGAGGGTTTCCCCCAAGATCTCACAGTGTCTGTGTTCCCTACACTTCCTGAGCCTCAGTTTCTTCATCTGTAAATGGGGGCCGTAACGCCCCCTCTGCCTCCGTCTGCTGGGCTGGCAGGGCCAGGGGTGCTGGGGCCAGGGGCCTGGCGTGTCCCTGCCGGTGCCTCCCCGGGGGGCAGACAGAGCCTGCTGGCTTGGTCAGGACCCGGGCGTGCGTGCTGCATGCGCGCTCAGTTGCTCTCAGTGAGTCTGTCCACGAGATTTCCCAATAAGAATATTGGAGGGCGTTGCCATTTCCTTCTCCAGGGGCTCTTCCCAACCCAGGGATCGAACCTGCGTCTCTTACGTCTCCTGCGTTGCAGGCGGGTTCTTCACCGCCTGAGCTGCCTGGGAAGCCCCAGAACCTGGCAGGCTCCTCCAAACCTTCCAGCAATCCCTCAAGTCCCAGCAAAGCCTGCAAGAAAGGCCGGCGGTCCTCAGAGTTTCCCCACAGCACCCGCAGGCCGGCTGACCAGCCTCAGGGACTGGGGTGCCGGGACTCAGGGAGGCCAGAGGCAGGAACGCCAGCCATGCCCTGATGCCGTGGGGCCTCAGACAAGCCCTCTCCCCAGGAAGCCTCAGCTGTGCCTCCACAGGATGGGTGCAGCCAGGTAATGGCCGTGGCCGACAGATAAAGTCCTAGAGCCCCCGGGCATCCTCGTGGGAGACTGCGTCACACCCGGGGCCTCGAGAACACACTGACCTCCCAAAATGACACTTGTCACTTCTCGGGAGCCAGGGTCCCCGGGTCTCACCAGCTGCCCCAGGGGTCTCCAGCCTCCGGGGATGGCACCCCACAGGTGACCCCTAAAGATCAGAAAGCAGGTGATTCCACTGCACAGGTCGGATGTACTGAGGACCAGACCTGCCAAAGTCGCCTCTAAACGGGGCCCAGCCCTGCCAGCCACGTATGGCTGCGACGTGACGGTCCACCAGGCTGTGGAACCACCAGCCACAGCCCCAGCCTGGCCTTAATTTTGGCTCTGAATTTATACCAAAGCTCGGGTCTCTCCCCAGGCCTCCAGGCCCCTTTGGAACAGCAACACGCTACTTGAATATGTATTTTTCTTTCTTCCTCTGTTATAAGTAAAAACACGGCAACTCGTGAGACACTTCCCCGCCTGTCTGTGGGGAGCAGGAGGCCCCATCCCGAAGTGGGGTCCGGGTGGGTGGCTCTGCGTGCCATTTGGGGAGGCTCGTGGGGTCTCTGTTGAGGTTGGCCACACGTACGCCAGACCACACGTCCCCCGTCTGGGAACCGGGTAATTGTGCCCATCTATCTTGCTGCAGCTGAAAGTGCAAACATTATAAAACCACTGCAGGGCTGGTGGCAGCCTGCGGAGCAGTCGGGGCAGCAGGCATGAGGGGGCATGGTCCCAGGGAATGCAGGGGTGCAGCAGGGAGACGCCAGTGGGGAGGGACCCAAGCAGGACGGTCTCAGCGCCTCCCTGCCCCAGAGCCCTCCTGGTGGAAATCAACGTCATCACAGCGAGGCCGGCTGACGCGACCAATGACAGGTGTTCGTCAAACAGATCTGTGCTTAACGACGTCCACAGACGCTCGCCCACAGAAACAATTTCTTTCTCAAGACCAGAGCTTGTGAACTGAGCCTACAGGTTGAATCTGGACAACAGATATTTGGTCTATGTGTTTGTTTTTTTTTTAATTTTTGAAATAGTTGCCAACATTTGGACATCAGGAGACCTCGTAAGCTAACCTAGACGTCCGGCTTCTCTTGAAAGCCCGAACCTCTGGCAGCAGTGAGCCTTGGCTTGGCCACACCACCGCCTCCACGGGAGCCCTGTCCAGCAGAGGCGAGGGGATCAGGGCCGGGCAGGGCCGGGCGGGCTGTCAGCTACCTGCTGCCAGCCCCCGAGGACCGGGAGGGAATCGGGATGTCCCTGTGGCAAGTCCTGCCCCAGCCCTGACACTGAGCTGCTGGGCGACCTGGGGCGGCCCCCAGATGGAGGTGAAAGTGAAGAGTGAAAATGTTATTTGCTCAGTCGTGTCTGACTCTGCGACCCCATGGACTACACCCCTCCAGGCTGCTCTGTCCCTGGGATTTCCCAGACAAGAATACTGGAGACGGTAGCCATTCTCTTCTCCAGGGGATCCTCCTGACCCAGGGGTCGAACCCGGGTCTCCTTCATCGCAGGCAGATTCTTTACCATCTGAGCCACCAGGGGAGGTGAGGGCCCCCAAGGGCAGCTTCCCACCTCAGAGCTGCTCTCAGGCCTCCACCCCAGCCCCCCGGCCCCTGTGACTCTCTGCCACCAAAAGCAGTGCCGTCCGTGGGAGTGAAGTGCAGAGCGGGGATCTGGGCCTGTCTGGTCCCTGCTGCTCCGGAGCCCCGGACCAGCAGGTGCTCGCTCAGCGCTGCTGCGTGGACGGCTCCCTCCTCAGGCTGACGCACCCGGCAGACCAGCCTGATCCCCGCGGGCATGTGATCGATGGCCCCATTTTAAAGATGAGAAAATCGAGGCCTGCAGGGCTGGAGATGGGGCAGCGAGCGGCCGGCTCAGCTTGAGGCTCTGAGCCGAGAGCCACTCCCCTGTCCGCGCCACGTCCGGGACTCTACACTGAACACACCCCCACTCCGGGACAAAGCCGGGGTTCGGCCAGGCTGGGGGGCCCTGAGACTGGCGCTCGTGTGCAGCAGAGCAGCCGGGGACGGTCGAGGGCGGGCGGGGGATGGGGCTCAGGAAGTGGGGGAACCGGCCGCGCAATCACTTTGATGTTCAGCCCATGAAACTTCTCAAATTATAAAAGAGAATCACTTTTGAGCCTTTAAGTGGCTCCGAATAAACTGACTGTCCAGAGATACAAAGAAAAACCGACACCGGCTCCCATAACAAGGCAGGAAAAATTGTCAGCGCTGAGATGAATATTAAAAGCCCTATCCGTGAAAAACACCCTGGAAATATGTTTTAAAGGAGCAGAGTGAAGGAAGGCGATTATGAGGGCGATTATCTAGGGGGCTGGAGAGGCCGGGCTGCCCGCCTGCAGAAGCCCCCGCCCCGGGTGAGGGCAGACTCTGGGAAATCGGCGGGGGTGGGTGGGCATGTCACTTCACACCCGGCGGGAGGCGCCAGCCACCTCTCGCCCGGGATGGGCACAGCCACGTCACTGCTCAGGAGGAGGGCGAACCCGCCCCGGACCCTCGGCAGGGAGGAGGTGGGCCAGGGTGAGCCAGCCACACCGGCCCCTGCTCCCTCGCGCCAGCCCCTGGGGGCAGAGCGGGTGGGGAGAGCCCAGGCCTGCACCCCAGGCCTGGACTCCGGGGGGGTGGGCTCTCCCAGACGCCCCCGCCAGCACCCACCTCCTCTTGTGCTGGCCCCTGATGGTGGGGCCTCCCACTGCAGCCCACCCACGCTCGGCCTGGCCTCTGGCAGGACTGACCACGAGCTGCGTGTGGTTACCTCCTCCAGACACCCCCACCCAGCACCCAGCAGCTGCAGAGGACGGGGCAGCAGGAGGGGGCACACACGGGGCCCTCACGCCAAGCACCCTGAGAAAGACGTGGGTCCCCGCTTTAAGGCACATTGTCAGTTGTGCCAGTCGGAGTCTGATGGCCCCAAAACCAGCCTGCTGACAGGGGTCCTCCAGGGTGTCCCCAGGGGGCGCTCAGGAGAGCTGGACCCACAGCCAGGCAGCCGCGGGCAGAGCCCCCTCGCCCCCGCACCACACCCGGGCTCACGCGCCCCGCCTCCCTAGACCCCCCTAAGGGGGTCTGGGAAGGGTGAGAGGACCTCTACCTCCCTTTGCAGAGGGCCTGCAGCCCCAGCCCCCCGGGGGGCAGGGGCGGGGCCCAGCCCCTCTCCAGGACCCTCCCACCTGCCCTGGCCACGAGGGCAGTCACACACCACAGGTGAGCCTGTGAACGGCTCTCCCACAGCTTAGACCCCAGAGGGGAGGCCAAGGAGGTTTCTAGAGGTGAAGTCATTGCCGGGTGGGAGCCGGGAGCCCTGGCTGGGTCTGGGCCCAGCGTCTTCCAGCCCTCAGGGGCCCGGGAGGTCACGGCCAGGGGTCAAGCCCCTGCCCTGGGGCACAGACCAAGCTCCCCTCACAGGCTGCTCCTCTGGGAGTTCAGACTGACCAGGGCAAGCAGACCTTGAGCTTCTGGAAGGCTCTGGGCCGCCAGAGTGGGGTGCGCGGGCGGGGGCGGGGTGGCAGCCTTGTTTTGCCCTCAAAGCCGCTTCCTTGTAATTAAGAGTAAACTTTGTAGCAATGTCTCTCTTGCTGTTGTCTCCCTCCGCCTCCCAAATGATAAATTGTTAATGAGTACCTGTTACAATGCTAATGAAAGTGGGATCCGTATGTAAATAAAGAAAATTTAATAACTTAACAAGGTGGATTAAAATGCCCCAACCTCCTCCTCAGCAGCTAATCTGGGCCAAACAGCAGCGCTGCCATCTAAGCAGGGAGCAGCGGCTAATGCATTCACCTCGGCGCTCTTTCCAAAATATAATTAATATTTTAAAAATTTATAAAACTGAAATCAGAGGTCTTGATTGTAACAAACAAAATATCCATCTTTAATCTGCTACCCGAGGGCCAACGGTGCCCCCACCCCTCGCCAGTTCCACTCGGAAAAGATAAACTAGGATCCAGCCGGGGAGCCGGCGCAGCTGGAGGCCCGAAGGGCGCTGGGCTGGCTGGTGGCACGGCAGGGGCGTGCCACTCACCCCCTGGGATGGGGGTCGTGGCCTGGTCCCCTGCTCTAGGGCCGATCTGTGCCCCCCAAGCCCCCAGCCTCCAGCCCGGGGGTTGGGGTGAGGTGGGAGGCGTGTCTGCATGATCACCGCCCTGGACTCTGGGATCTCTGGGGCTGGGGGCTCCGGCCAGAGCTGTGGCTTCCTTGTTCTGCAGAAAGGGTTCCCAAGGCCCAGCGGGGCCATCACCGCTCACACCCCCATGGCCACTAGGCAGGGGGCCACCCCTGCCCACATCAGCCGCTGGCCGCCAACTGGCTGGGGGCCCTTGAGCAAGGAAGCCAACCACTCTGGGCCTTGGTTTTCCCCTCTGGAAAGTGGGCATGTTCCTGGCGCTCCCACGGGTGGGGGAGGGGCCAGTGAGTGATTCACACCCGGCTCCCCTCCGTGAGAACTCCCCGGCCTGGCGGGAGAGCGTCCCCCAGGGGGGACTTGGCCGGCTGGGACAGGACAGAGCGACGCCCCCGGGGTTGATGGCTGGGTCTGAGTCCTCCCAAGGAGGGCACGGGGCTGCCAGATCTAGGGCCCCTCAAAGTACCTGCCCTCGGCCCTGGCCCCCGGCTGGCGGGCCGCCCAGCCGTCAGTCATCCCCTTGTGCGTGGCCGCCTGCAGGCGGGGCTCCGCTCCCCGCGGTCGTGGTGCGGCCTGCGGCCAGGTGGAAAAGCCTCTCGCTGTCCCGGGGCGGGGTGCAGGGTGGGTTGCCGCTTGCACGGCGTCAGAGGTCCCACAGGCCTCTGCTGAGCAGGAGGGAAGGGAGAGCGAGCCCGCCGTGACCCCCTGCCCCAGGCGACCAGCGCCTTGCAGCGTCCTTAGCGCTGGGGCCCCCGGAGACCCAGGCAATGGCCCTGCCCAGACGTTCTAGCTGGAGACACAGACAACGGTGAGTCATCGGCTGGCTCTCAAGGGCATGCCGAGAAACTGGGGCAGGCAGCGGGCACAGAGTGAGCAGGCCAGGGGAGGGGTGGGCAGAGGGTCAGGCCACGTGGTGTCTGACCCGAGGCCTCAGTGGGGTGAGCAGCCAGCCCAGCAGACAGGTGAGAGGGGGAAGAATGTTCGAGAAAGCACACACACAGACCTGCAGCGGGGGGAGCTGGTGTGCTGGGGGATTGCAGGGCGGGGGCTGGAGGGCCCCTCAGGGGACAGGGGTGCAGGCAGGGCTGGGCATGGGGCTGACCCTGGGGCTGGGGGTGGCCCAGCCGCCCACCGCCTCTGTCTCACTCAAGGACCCGCCTTCAGGGCGGACCCTGCTGCCTGCACGGGAGCCAAGGCCTGGACGGTTTGGTGTGTAAACCACAGCCCCCTGCCCACCCGCTCGCCTCGGATCTGCCAGCGATTTAATGCATCACCGTGCCACCGGACGGCCAGCCATTTTTCATGGCTTGACCTCACTTTTAATTAGAGACTAAATTATTCATGCCGTTTGATGGGAGACGGGGCCGGGGAGGTGCCTGGGCCCTGGGCCGGCTCAGCCAGGCTGAAACCGATCCTTCCAATCAAACATAAGCGGCCGGGAGGAAAACAGCTTGCCCGCGTGGCTCCCGCACGCGCCATATCCATCACGCGCCCGCCTGCTGCCGCCGGGTCAAAGACGGGCAAGGAGGCCAGCTCACCGGGCCAACTGTGCTCTCCTGCACCCCGACCTGCCCCTCTCCAGAGGCGTCCGGGTACAGCCGCCCAGCAGACTCCAAGTGGGCTCATATCTCTGTCCCAGCCTTCAGCCAAGCTTCCCGAGGGTCCCGCCTGGGCGAGGTGAGGAGGCCCCCGCCCAGGAAGCCCAGGTCTTTGGCCAGAGAAGGTACACGAGGGTTAAAGTTCACTGGGGCCTACACCCGGCGCTCTTCCTGCCTTAACCCCCCTCCTCCCTGCCCGATGCAGCAAACGTTTCTTGGGGACAAGGCCCAGGCCGGGTGATGCCAGAAGGGGCTCTCAAGCTGGAGCCTTCAGAGGGCGCAGTGGGTGCATCCAGGTGGCGTCCAGGTGAGGCCGGGTCCCCGGCACACACACACACCCCGCCCCCCCGCTTCCCTTCCTCCCAGGGCAGTGTCTTGCCCCCTGGCGGGTCCCAGACCTGAGAGGCGGGGTCTGGGGCCGGGGCCACTGGCACGGAATGTGGCCCAGGCTGGTCCAGCACAGTCTGGGGTCCAAGAGCCCCAGGGGCGGGGAGAGGGGTCTTCCCCAGCATGGGGCAGTGGATCCGGAGCTGTGCCTCCACACGCAGGAAAAACAAGCTGGGGACCCTGAGGCTCCGATCAGGGCAGGACTTAACTCCAACCCCTGACCCATGAGAGGTAGTGGTGAAGCCAGGAGGGGAGGGAGTTCCAACGACGAGCCCCATGGTTGGCACGTGAGCCGAGCCCTCACACACGTCTCTCCACCGCCCCCAATGTGCAGGCAGCCCCGTCACAGGCTGTCTGGGACCCCACAGCAACCCCCAGCCTCCACGGCCCCATGCCCATGGCTGTGACTCCAGGGCCCCTGTGTCTGACCCAGGCAGGCTCAGGTAAGCCCTGTACCTGCAGACTCCAGGCCTGGAGCCTCGGGGCTCACTGTGGATGGGTTGGGGACCCCGAGCTAACTCTCGGGGCTGAGAGAGGGACAGGCCATGAAGGACTCTGGACTGGGCAGCCGGGTGGTGGCCAGGGTGCAGCGGAGAGCTTGTGGCAGGTGGGGGGTGGTGGGGCAGGGGGTGAGAGAGAGAAGCCCAGAATGGCAGCACGCGTGCTAAGTCGCTCAGTTGTGTCTGACTCTGTGACTCTGTGGACAGTAGCCGCCAGGCTCCTCTGCCCCTGGGATTCTCCAGCAAGAATGTTAGAGTGGGCTGCAGTGCCCTCCTCCAGGGGATCTTCCCGACCCAGGGAGCGAGCCTGAGTCTCTCAGGCTGGCAGCACTTGGGGTTTTCTGTGGCCAGGGCAGGCAGAGCCGGGAAGTCCCTGCGGAGGACGCTGCGGAGTGGCCTGTGGCTCCCGAGAGTTGGATCCTCGGGCTCCTCTCCCCAGAACGGGAGACACTGGTCCAGGGTCCCTGCGAGGGCTCAGCCTCACCAGAGCCAGGGTGGGGGGTGGTCCTTGGGGGCGTGGGTGGGCAGCAGGGCCTGCGGGGCCCCCGGCAGCCCGGCCAAGAGGCAGGGGCGGGGGGGGCAGCCTCTCCCCATTTCTCTCTGCCGCCCTGCCCTGTCCCTGTCCAAGGGTCCCAGGGCTGGCAGCTCTCAGGGAGCTGAGTCCCTCTGAGTCAGAGGTAAGATGGAGGGGGCTGGGGCCTGGCCCAGAGACCCCCTCGCCCTGCAGCCTGGTGTGGCCCTGCCTGCCCCCCACGGCCTGTGAAGGGCCCTCGGCACCTGGCTGTCAGCCCCCAAGAAAGGCAGAGCGGGAGGGTCCAGTGCAGAGTCAGGGGCCTCTGCCCTCACCCCCCCAGCTGTGTGTCCTCCGCAAGGGTTTGAACCTCCCTGAGTCTCTGCTTCCTCCCCTACTGGGCTCTGGGAGTTGGGACAGGGGGCCTGGAAAGGGCTTGTAAACATGCTGGCGCCCCTGAAGGTGGGCTCGCTGTCGCCCCCGGACTGGGGACAGACACCCAGACAAGATCTTCACCCCGGAACGGGGAGAGCAGGCGGCTCCCAGAGGACCAGCCCTGGGTGGGACGGCGGCGCTCGGGGCTCTGGGTGCTGGGAGGACAGGGCAGAAAGACTGGGTGAGCAGAGGCCCCGGCTCGGGGAGGAGCCCGTCTACCCTGCCCGCCCGGCCTGCCCTTTGTCACTGGGTCCTGGGGTGCCGGGGTTGCAGGGTGGAGGAAGGGGTCCCCCAGCAACCCCAGGCTGCTCTGAAGGGGAATGAGCCCATCTGTGGATGGGAGCTCTAGGTGGGGGGCGGGGAGTGTTTGCTCAGAGGGTGGGCCTATCCCCCGTTAGGGCAGGGCTTCCTTATACAGCAGGAGCCCAATTTGTGCACACGGAGCACCTAGGAGCTTGCCCCTCTTGCTGCAGACTTCAGAAAAAAATAAACGCAACGAGATTGTTTTGAAGTGCCGTCCCCACCGCGTCATCCAGTTAAATGACAGATGTTTCCCTGGGAAAAGTGGCTCAACGCCTGTGCAGTAACTTTGTCTCAAGTGGTTCCAGCAGAGGAGGGTGGAGGGGACTCAGGAGGGCCCGCTGGCCCCTGGGCGACTCAGACGCAGCCGGGGGCTCAGGGCCAGGCAGGGAGAGACCCCAGACGTTCACATGGTGGTGGACATGGCCCACCCCGCAGCAGGCGCCAGGCGAGCTCAGATGCAGTCGCAGGCCCTGAGGATGCCGGTCAGTGCTCAGGACGTGTGGGAAGGTGCCTGAGCCGGGGCAGCCTGGGGTCCAGCAGACAGACCCGCACAAGTGGACGCCCTTCCTCGGACCTGTGTCCTCACCTATCAGACGGGCTCATCCGGCAACCGCAGGTGTGGAACGCCAGCCGTGCCTGCCTGGTGCAGAGCTGGCCTGAGCCCCGAGACAGGTGCGTCTGTAGAGGCAGTAACTGGCAACAAAGCCAGCGGTCCTGCCTGAGGGAATCAGGAGGGCTTCCCAGAGGAGAGGGCAGTGGCACAGGGCCTTGGTGGATGAGTAGGAGTTTGCCACGCAGGCAGGAAAAAGGGGGAGAGCTCTTTAGGCAGCAAATGTGGCCAGGAGCCTGTGGGACGGGGGTGCAGATAGGGCTCTGGAGCGTGGTTTGTAAAGGGGCCTTGAATGCCTGGTCCTTACTCTGTGGTGACCAGGAACCCACAGTTGAGTTTTAGACAAAGAATTTTAAACCAGATCAGATCCACAGCTCAGAAAGTTAAGGGTGGGTATTTTTCTGTTTTATTGTTCCATATTTCACTTTCCAGGTTTCTTATAATGCACAGAGATTCGTTTGCTTTTCAGGAAAAGGAAAGACAAATGTGAGAAAATCCTGGAGAGGAATGAAGGCGGGAACTAGCCTCTGTTGAGCGACCTCCGATCTCGAACCCTGAGCCGGCTAACCCGCCACCCATGCAGGGGACCGAGGGGCCACCTGCCTGGCCGCCCGCCAGCCTCCCTGCTGGCCCTGGAGGAGGTGGGCTCTGGACCGGCCTGGCCAAGCCCCCTGATGCTGGCACGCGGCGGGGCACTCTCCCTCGGAACATCAAGCAGCAACAGTTCCCAGGTGGGAGTTCACCTTTGGGGGACGCCTGCCAGCCAGTTGACTTGGAGCCTCAAGATGTGGGGTTTTGGCCCTATTCACTGCCCAACGCACCTCCCGGCCTCAGTGTCCCCTTCTTTAAATGGAGACGGCTGGCCTCGGTGACCTGGAAGACCCCTGCCAGTCCCGTGTGAAATCCTGTGATGCTAAGGAAGGCGGGCTGACAGGGAGATACCTCTGCTTGCCCCCAGGAAGTCACACCCAGGTGGCTTTTAGATCCCAGGGATCAGCCTTTCTGTCCCCTTCGAAGTATTTATCGAGCTCATGTTTGCGGAAGGCTGACTGCGGGCCAGGAGTCATCCAGGCACATCTCAGCACTGTCTCACTTAATGTTCCACAGACCTACAGGGCCCTTGTATCCTCTCCACTTTATCGATGTGGGAACCCAGGCACAGAGAGGTTAAGCTATCTGCCTGAGGTCACACAGCCTCAGACAGCACGCTGCTGCCTGCTCTCCAGCCCGGGGCTCCCGGGAAGCTGCAAGGTGCTCCTTTAAGATTTACAGGGGCTGGGGAGGGGGTCTCACTGTCAGGAACCGGGGCAGCCAATCCTAACACGCCGGCCAGAAGACCTCCCAGAATCTCATGAGCCCACCAAGGCCTCCCGCAAAACTCCATGGACACCCAAAACCTAATGATATTTATAGAAATCCTTTCCAAAGCAGCTGTTCAAATAAGGCGCCTCGTTAGTCAAGAAGCTGGCGTGGTCGAGCAACACACAACGGCTGGGCTCTTTCTCCTTCTTGCTCAAATCGGGATCTTATTTTTCAAAGCAGACTGGCAGTTCGAGTCCTTGATGGGGCGCCCCGCCCCACCCCGCCCCTCCATCGGGCACCTAATCCTCTAATGCCCTTTATCAAGCGCCCAGTCGTTTAAAGTGTCATTAAATGTCTTTTTTTTTGGATTATAATTTTTACTCTTGATTATATGATGACTATATAATCAAATATTCATTGGATAATGATGATTAAAATATATAATCCCCCAAAAGATGTTTAGAACAATTTAGGCTACCATTGACTTAATTAAGGGAGGAGGGATTAGCGGCGGAATGAAGGGGTAATTTTTCCGGAACTCATTTCCTGGTTCTTGTGGCTCTGAAACCAGAGGGAGAAGGGGACGGAGGGGGAGGCAGAGGACAAGGGAGCAGGGCTCGCTTGCCCCTGGAGGACCTCAGGCCCCGGGGGTGCAGAGCTGCACCGGCAGGGGCGGGTCAGGCTGGGCGCAGCCAAGGAAGGCGGGCTCCGGGCACGATCAGAGCCGGTGGGCACGTCCTCCTGGACGGTGCTTGTTAAACCCCGACTGCCGCCCAGCTCCGGGCAGGAAGCCGCTGGCCTGGGCCCACTCCCCATCCTCCCACTGGCAGTCTGCTTGGACACAGGCCTTCCCAGCAGGGCGGCGCCTTGCCTGTTGGGAAAGGCGAGCGGGCAGCTTGAGCAGGCTTTCCTGCTCTGGTGTCTTCCTGAACCAGAGGGGATACAGGCCGGTTCCAGGGGACATGCTTGCTAGCCTTGACCCCACCCTGCGCGACAAGCCACTGTCCCTGTCTCCTCAGATGGGGACGCACAAACAGAAAGTCAAGAGACCCACCTGGAGTCACAGGGCTGGGCGAGGCTGCCGGCTGCCCCAGTGTGAGGCTGCCCCCTGAAAGTCCGAGAAATCACGGGTGAGGTTCAGAGCGCACCCCTTCCCTCCCGCCCCCTCCAGGCTGAGCCCTAGGCCCACCTCACAGTGAGATAAGTAGACATCTGCCCGAGAATTAAGTGCGGCTCCTTGACAGGCGACAGAAATCCACCCACCAACAGATACCGATACCCGGGATGCTCCGGGGCGGGGAGGGAGGCAGAATCGGGGCCAAACTCCATAATCCACACTTACATAAATCTGCAGCTAAACACCAGGAGCGGCCCCCCGCCTCTCACGTCAGCCTCCCTCCACAGAAACCACAGCAAGGCCACGCCAAGGCGTCCCTGCTGCCCTGAGCAACAGACGCATCTCCTGGATGCAGAAGTCTGTGGGCCTCCTGGTTCAGCCCAGAGTCCAGCCCAGAGCCCCCAAGCTCCTTCCCAGTAAACATGGGCAGAGGGACTTCAAGACGGGGGCACCAGAGACCCCTCCTCTGCCCTGGCTGTTTGATCCCAGGGAATGCTAAGGGCTGCCCCGGCCTCAGTATCCGGAGGGGAGAGATGTGTCCCCAAACCTTGGAGAGGCCCAAGGGCGCACCTTTCTCAGGGAGGGCACTGAGCCGGCGGGAGCCGGGGTGGGGGGAGGTCAGGATTCCTGCCGTGACGTCACCCAGGGCCCAGGGGGGACGCCCGGCGACAGATGCGGGCGGTGGGGGCCCGCCTGCACTATGAGGTGTACTAGCCTGCTAGGGCTGCCGTGACAAACAGCCTAGGCTGCCTGGGGCCTAAGCAGCAGAACTGAGCTGCCTTTCGGTTCTCACGGCCAGAAGCCGGAGATCCGAGTACCAGCAGGGCTGGTTCCTCCCGAGGCCTCTGCCCTTGGCTTGCGTGTGTCCTGATTGCCTCTTCTCACAAGGACTTCACTCCTGTCCGCGGAGGACCCACCCACTGACCCCATCTTACCCTACTCGCCTCTTTAAAGACCCCATCTCCAAATACAGTCACCTTCTGAGGGCCTGGGGTTTAGGGTTTCAACATGTGAGGTTTCCAGGGACAATTCAGACCATAATGGATGCTTTCACCCTAAATCCTCCCCACCCCAGGAGGAACCCGAGAGGAAAACCTGCCTCAGGCAGGCAGGCCGGGGTCCTCTCATCGGCTCAGCCCCCATCTCTCGGCCTGCAGAGGAGAGATCTGGTAGCCAGCGACTCACATCCTGGAGTCCAGCTCAGAGGGATGCGACGCTGGGTGGTGGAAAACTAGACCCGAGCCCCCTCCAGCTTTCAGGGGAACTCAGCCCCGAGGGGCTCTGACGAGATTGGGGAGCAGAGGAGGGGACACCCAGGTGATCGGTGGGGATCCCAGGTTGCTCCCTGCAGCAGAGGGGAGCAGACCCCAGAAGAGGAAAGGCCAGTCACTGCACAGTGGCTCCCGCCGCCGTGGCCCCACCGCCGCCGGGCCGCTGCCGGGAAAGCACCAAGCCCCACTGAGCTCCTCTCAGCTCCGAGCCGCCCCGGCTCCTGTGCACAGCGACCTGTAGCCACCCCTGCCAGCCCACTGAGCCACCATGAGGACCCCCAGGGTCTCACACGTGGAGCAGGCAGGACCCCGCGCAGGATCTCACTCCTGGGACGGCCAAGGACGGGCTCTGAGGAGGGCGTGGCCGTGCACCCTGGGCCGGGCATGCAGGCCACAGCTCTGAGTGGCCCTGCCGGCGTCCACCTCCCACAGTGTCCCTGGCAGGACCCCACCTAAGCCGGACCATCCAGCCCGAGGCTCCAGCCTAGCCCACCTCTGTTCCTGCGCTTGGCCCAGTGAGTGGTAAAGGGGTCTGAGCCACCAGCCTGCCTCCCACACCGGGGCTCCAAGAGGGCAGGGCCGCATGCGTGGACGGTGTTTTCTTCTTTCCTATGTTCCTGATGCTCTGACATCTGGGGCCTGACTGGGAAACACTGCCCCTCCCCGGTGCCTGCCCCCTCCCCGGTCCAGCGCGCTCTGCCTGCCTCCTGTTTCTAGGGATCAGCATGCAAACGTTTTCTCTCAGGACTGTCCAGACACTGATACAGTGTCCCAGTGTCCAGCATTCCTAGTTGCATCCTGAGAATACATTAAACCTCCTCTATGGGGAGTTCTCAGCGTCTCCTGGAGTCTGAAGGTGGTTGGGCTGTGGGCCTTTGGGCACATGAGCCTGGGTGTATGGGATGGAACTGATCTGAGAATTCAGAGGTGAAGGAATTTCCACCCCTGAAATGCTAAGTCCACGATAGGTTAGCCTCCGCAAAGCTGGCGAAGACATTCTCGCAGACAGGACAGCTTTGATAGCTGGAATTGACTATGACACGGACTCCCTAGAAAAAAATCCAAAAGCAGCCTTGCCCCTCCCCTGCCACGCCCCTCAGGGGACACGCCCACCCTAGACACGCCCCTCCAGGGATTTGCACCACGTGCCTGAGACAGGAGGTTGGAGGTGAGGGCCGCTCACTCCAGACGCGGGCTTCCTGCCCAAGGCTCAGATGCCAACCCCAGTACTACTGTGGTGACCTCTCTCCATCCCCCCCCACCCCCCGAGTTCTAGTTCATGCCCTGCTCCCTGGAAGCCCAGTTGTCCTGGTGAACCTGCAAGGATCCATAAGGACCCCTTAGCTCTGGTCACACTCTCCCAAGGCTTCCTTTGACCCCTCTACTGTCCTTGGGGTGTGGAGGGGGAGGAAGCGGAGAGGGGAGGCCGACCAGGTCCCCGTCCAGTGTCCGCCCGGCCTCAATCCTGCCCAGGTTCGTGGGCCTCAGTGACGGTGGGGCCATGAGTCCCAGCTGGTGTCCCCGCCAGGCCCAGCAACAGCCCTCTACCACCATCAGCCCCCAGAGAGCAAAGGCCAGGGTCAAGGCAGAGTCCTCTGGGGTGGGGGCTGCCTTCCGTCTGGGACCCACCTTCCTGCCCCAGTGAAGGTGCTGCTCTGTGCTTTTCTCAGGTCAGAAGGAACCCCAAGAGTGCTTGACTAAGACTGGGGCCTGAGAAGGAGGCTGGAAAGGGTCAGGGCAGGGTGTGAGAGGGAGGGAAGGAGGCAGGAGCCCGGGAGAGGAACGGCCCGGGGAACAGGTCAGGACGGAGAAGCGCCTGCCCCAGGTCCCGCCCCGGAGACCCCGCCCTGCGCAGCCCGCTCCAGAGCACGTCTGGCCTGCGCGCCCCTCTCACACCCCAACCTGGGCGGCGGCCCTTGGGTCCAGGTAAGCAGAACCGGAGGAGGCAGGCTGGGGAGAGACAGGCCTCTGTCCGCCCGCAGCGCTTCCCCACGCAGGCCCGGCGGCCTAGGTGCCCGCGGTGACGCTGCCCTTGGGGTGCGGGCCCCCAGGAAAGGGACCCGTGCTTGGGGCCGCTCCCTTCCGGCCGGAGGAAGCCGCGCGAGGGCCTGGGCTGCGGGCCCCGCAGTGGAGACCGGCCCGAGCGCATGCTGAAGGGCGGCGTCCTGCCTACCCCTCGGCCAGTCTCGGAGGTTCTAGTCCGCTCGAGTCCGCCATCGGTTGGCCTCCCAGCCCCGGGCGGCAGCTCCGCCCGTCTCAGGCCACGGGCCCGTCCCCGCGCCCCCGGCTGCGCCTCGAATTGACCTTCGAAGTCGCCTTCCCTTTCCTCTCCTTAAAGCGAAGACGGCGGGGACACCTGCCCACAGCCGGCGTTGCCGAGGTGCCGGGCACAGCCCCGGGCACACGTCCCCTGCGGCCGCAGCCCGGGGCCATCTATCGCGCCGGGGCGCCGGGTGGACCGAGGCAGCCGTCCCGCCCGCTCAGCGCCCGCGCCGGGGCCTGGACGCCGGGAGGCGAGGCTGGGGGCGCGGCGAGGGGCAGGCTCGGAGGAAGCGCACCCAGGGCTCTTGGGGAAAGTTCCCGAACCCGGCGGGCGGAGACTATTTCCCCGTCGTCCCCTCCTGGGGACGCGGCCAGCGGGAGAGGAAGCCTCCGGGCACTGGAGGAGGGGGGAGGCGGCTCTGAAAAGCCTGCCAGCGCGGCCGCACTCGGCGAGGCCGTGTTGTAGTTACACTTTTTAAATTAAGTGAATAATTAAAAAGAAGTTGATTATCAATTAGCTAATTAAATAATCCATTTTACTTTCACAGTCCTGCTTTCTTCCTGTTTTTCCTTCCTTACTTTTTTCTTCTCTCCCCCCCCCCCTTTTTTTCTCTCTTTTTTTTTCTTTTTTGGTTAATCACTGTGGCCGCGGTAATGAGCCGCCTCAGGTTGCCAGGCAACCGGCTCCCAGTTAAACAGTCACAGCTGCCTCCTGTCCGCGCCCTGACGGCTGCGCGGGGGCGGGGACCCCACTGCCGCCCCTTCTGTGCGGCGACTGGGCTGACCGCCCCCACCCCCCCCCCCCCGCCACGGGGACGCCCGGGCAGCGCTGTGCGCGCGGTCCCGGGACGGGGGTCCCGCACATCCCCGCCGTGGCCGCCCGCTGCCCCTGGCGCCCAGCCGGCGCCCCTTCCCCGGCACCCAGCCCACTCGGGTCTCGGGGCTCGCAGCCTGGCGCGCATCTCCGCGCTGCGGGCCTCAGTTTCCCGGCCGCCCGCGGCCGCGAGGACCCGCGCGGGGCTCGGGCTCGGCCGTGGGCGCCGCAGGGAGGCCGCCGATTCCCAGGGCTGCACCCCCGCGAGCCCCGCGCCGGCATCGCACGGGACGCAAAGGGCTTCCCGGGGAACCGGCTTCGAAAGGTCGGGCTGGAGCCCAAGAGAAGCAGGGCTGCTCGCCCTCCGCGACCGTCGCATCCGAGGCCGGGGCGATTTGAGGGGGCGATTCCGCTTGGCCACCGCCGTCTCCAGATCCCAGGCAGGTCCCATCCTCTCTAAAGGCACCCCAGGCTCGTGGAGCCGACCCCCATGAATGCACACCTCCGGGCCCGCACACAGTCCTGGGTGGGCTCCCAAGGACGCCCCCTTGGCCCCGCCCGCCGTCTGGAGACCCGCTGCCCACCCCTGTCCCAGGCCTGCCCAGGGGTCTCCCCGCGTCCACTCGCTGTCCAGCGGTCCGCGCAGCTCCTCGCTGGCCTCTCCCCCACCCCCAGCCCATCTCCTGTTGTTGTGTGTGTCTGTGTTTCTCTGATTCTCCGGGGTTACTCTTTTGTTGCCAATTGTTTCTATGCCCCGAGGCCACGCTGTAAATGAGATGTTACAGCTGCACCGAGCTAAGTAAACACTTTATAAATGAATAAATAAGTGAATAAATAACGAAAGAGTCATCTCCGGGACCAGACCCGCCGTCAGGGCTCCGGCCCAGTGCCTGTGTCCCTCCAGTGTCCAGGCGGTTTAAGAGGTGGGTTGGGAGCAGGTGTGTAACCCTCCCCTGCCAGGCCCCCCTCAGTCAAGCGTCCCTCCTCAGCCCCCCTTTCCTCTGTCTCCCAAATTTTCCTCCTGGCTTCTCCAGATTTTTTTCCCAGGTGTTGCCTGGGGTTCATCGCTTCCACCCACCGATTTTCAAACAAAAACCGATTGTCGCTGGAACTCTCCGCCCTGGGTTTGCTGCTGAGGGCATCTTCTCAGATGGCGGATGGTGCTGGGCTCTGGGTGGTGAGGAAGGTCCAGGCACTGTCCAGCCACTGTGGTCAGTTCCCTGAAGCGCTCTCCCAGGACAGGCCGGAGGCCTGTGACAGACTGTCAGGAAGGAGAGACCTCAGATCTGGAGCAGCCAGAGCCCCCCACCCCTAGCCCGGCAATGAGCTCCTGAGCTGGAGGAACCAGGCAGGCCTCCACCGTGCAGCCCGAATCTCAACTCAGAGAGAGGCTGAACTTCGCAATTATCATGGATAACAAGAACAAATGGGAAAGCACTCATTGAGTAACTGATATCAATTATGAAACCCGGCTTTAGAGTCTGGAATAAATGATGGGGGAATTGGCCTGAGAGAAGGGGAGCAGACTTGTTATTATTTACGCCAGATTAAGAAAAGGATCCAATTTGCTGGCCATCTCCCTCCCTGTGGGAATTGGCATCAATTTTATTATTGTTCCTCCGATTTTAATATTCTCTAAATGAATTACTATTGAGCGAGGTAGTTAGTCAATAGTTTAATGCAATTAATTATCTTTAAATCACTTTATCTTTTTTTTTTTTTTTGGAGAGTTTTAACTCTAGTGAGTAGTTGTTCACAGGAAACTCCAGCAAGAGTGGGGTTTGCATGGGGTGGGACCCAAGTGGAGACCCTGGCGAGGGGTTTTCCTGACTCAGAAGCTGGGAGGTCTTGGATCCAAATCCACAGAAATCTAAATCCAAGTGCAGGTCCCTCGTGGAGACCCCTGCCACTCAATGCCTTTGGAAGGCCCAGCAGGTCCACAAGGCTGGCTGGACATGAGGTGGAGCCTGGACGCCTCTCCCACAGCCCTTGTGTTTTGTTTTTAGTTTAAGTGGATCAGGGGAAAAATGCATCATACAGGCCACTTTCACTAGTGGGTCTTTCCTGGACTCTGCCTGGCCCCGCCCTGGGGAGGTAAAGCCAGCTCCTGAGTGTGGCCATCACACAGCTACCCCTTCCCCTCCTCCAAGGGACAGCCACATTGGGAAGAAAGAAGACCGTAGGCGGGAGCAGTGGGGATGTTCCTAGAGCTTAGCTTCTGTCTGGTTCATGGCATGCGGAAGGCCTCACTTCTCCCCACCCCACACACAACCCCTAAAGTACCCCCAGACTAGTGTGGGGTCACTTGGGTCACCATCACCCCCCTGCTGGCGGCTCCAGCGCCTGGGGACGGCGTTGCAGGCGGCTCTAGAACTCAGGCCTGGGCCTCCTCTTACTGGCTGGAGGCAAAAGAGGGCAGCCGTCTAAGCGCCAGCTGAGGGGCGGAAATTGTCCAGAGGAAGCCGTCTTGCAGAGTCTTCCCCAGCCCTGACCACAGCACACCAGAAAACAAAGCTGTCTGCTAGGAGGGCTGGCAGAGG
This sequence comes from Cervus canadensis, assembly GCF_019320065.1. NCBI lineage: Eukaryota > Metazoa > Chordata > Mammalia > Artiodactyla > Cervidae > Cervus > Cervus canadensis. The sequence goes on from NC_057417.1 coordinate 34,987,837, forward strand.
GAGCACTCATCGGGGGAGGACGGGAGGAGAGGAGGGGCAAAGTCTGTCTCTTGCAGGTCAGAGGGACTCCTCCATGAGATCGGGACAGACCTCGGGAGGCAGGCAGATTACAGGTAATAGATGACCTTGTAAATAGTCACTCCCTAGACCAGGCTCCGAGTGGGTAATAAAGAATGCTAATTAACATGCAGAAGCAGCCTGGAAAACGTGCTGTACGTTGGATGGTGAGTCGCATCCAAGACACCTTTACCGCCGGTGGCGAGGCAGGCAGTCAAGGGGCACCATCGAGTGACCGGCACTTGGGGGCTTGCCGGACTCCAGGACAACCCCCGAGAATTTTCCTCTTCCTCCCTGGGACCCACCGCTCAGTCCCCAAAAGAAACACCAGGGCTTCTCACCATTCAGTGAAAACAATTCCCCCGAAAAGGCAGAGGACAGGACCTGGTATTTCATACTGTTTTAAAAGTAATATTCCGTTTGTCGGTGCCGTGAAATAGGGCACCAGGAACGCTACATGAAATAAAAAGAGTAATTTCTCAGTGGAGAGGCTGCCTGTTTCCGATTCAGGGCCCGGACGGCAGGAACCTGGACGCTTCGGACAGACCAGGGCAGCTCATCCTCAAGGAAGCTGGAGGCCCAGCCCCTCCCGCCCGCACATCTGGATTTGGCATCAGGGGTGCTGCGGTCTCAGGAAGTTCTCACACTTCACGACTCATTAAACTCGGGGCTTGGATTCCTCGGGAAAGGGGATGCAGCCAGGCGGGAGTTATGCTGGGGGTTGGGGTGGAGGGGAGAGCCTCAGCCCTGTTCCTCAGGCCCCGAAGGAGGGACAGGGCATGATCTCCAGAGACCCCCTCCCCAAGGCCTGGGAGCTCGCTGGGTGCCCACCCCAGTGAGGCAGAGCTGAAAGCACCTTGGCTGCAGTGGATGACTTGGGCAGGAAGGAGCCCCTGTGTCCAGCTGGGGAGAGAGGGTGGGCCCTGGGTGGAGGGGACAGAGCTGGCAGGGGGCACCTCTTGAGGGGCACTCTGGCCTCCAAGGGTGATTCTGCTTGGGCCCACGGGGTGGGGGCTGGGAGGGGTGGTAGTGCCCGCCGCTTGCTGCTGCTGGGCCCTGCTGGGCTGGTTCTCCCCTGTCCTGGGGCAGGGGCCCTCCAGCCTCTCCTCCTCACACTTTCATCTGACGGTTTCTGATGCTGCCTTAATGTCTGAAGGGGATAATACTTGGGAGCTTAAAATTACAATTGCTTCTACTTAAATTTATTTGATGGCCGGAGCATTCCCGTTATACATCCGTATATGGGTTTTCAATATCTTAAATGTTTAAAAAGGTTTTATTCTGTACTTACACTGAGTGAAATTAAAAAGAAACAGTAAAATGTTTGAAAATGAAGTGCA
>NC_057417.1:34994233-35001733 GCF_019320065.1 Cervus canadensis
TTGGGATCCCAATTTCTTGGGGAATTGGTGGCTTTTGCGGTACCAAGGACCCAGGGCCCAGAAAAATTGAGGAGGGTGGGTTGGGATTTTGTGGAGTTGGGGGGGCAGGGGGGAGACGCAGGATTCGTGGCAGTTCACTTCGGGGTGGGGCGGCTGCAGGCAGGGGAGGGGGCTGGGGGCTGGCTGCAGGCTCCAGCCAAGTTTGCTAATATTTCTTCGCTGCAGATGTCCTGAAGCCCCCGAAGGGTCCCCCGGGGACCCGGACCCTATTAGAACAAATGTGCACTGCTTTTGTAAAGAGGCGCGTTGGCGGCGCCTGTCCTATTACAGGCGACACATGATCAATAGGTTGATAACGCAGCAACATCAATATAAGCGACAGAACAATGAGGGATATCATTGGGCATCTATCTTAATATAGCCGGCTACAAGAGCGCTGACAAAGAGTGCAGCTCATGAAAATTCCGCCCCACGATTCCCCATCTCCGCTCCAATATGCGCACGCACTCCCCCAGCTGCCGGCGCTATTATTCTCCAATTTCAATTTGACACCCCAGCCTTTCATGCTAATTCTATTATTGTAGGAAGTTTATGTGATTTCATATCACTAGAAATCGGTAATGTATAATAACCCTTTGGGCAAGAAACCCAGTCCCCGCAGCAGCCACCGGAAAATAATTACTTTCATATCAAAACTCCGCAGGAGCCCGGCGGCCCGGCCCTTGCAGCCCCCGGCTCCGTCACCCCGCGCGTGTGCCAGTGCGCGGGGGCGCGCGAGCGCGTGTGGCGCCCGGGAGGAAGGGGGGGGTGCGGGGGAGGGCAGGAGAGGGGAGCTGTGGGTGCATAAATTTGTTCAATCAGAAAACACAAACACACACGCACACAAAAGGAGGCATTAAGCGCGGATCTCGGGGGAGGTGAGGAGCCTAGTCCCACCCTCGGGGAGAGGAGAGGAAGGCGGGGCGGGGCAGGGGCCGGGCTGGGCACTCGGAGGTTGGAAAAAAGTGGACCGGAGAGCTTGCATTTGACCAGCTTTATTTATCAAAAATGGTACATATATAAATATTCTTAGACATTTTTGCATTTTACGAGGCTGAGGATTCTCGTTGTGGGTTCTGTGGGGGGTGGGGCTTTTTTTTTCTTTTTTTTTTTTTTTGTGCTCCCTTGAGAGGAGGAGGGTCTCAACCCCCCAGTCCTGGGTTGCTGCCTACGTCCGAACTGATAACAGCGTTTTTCTTTAAAAAAAAATAATAAAAAAAATAAAAGGAAGGAAACGGAAGAAAGAGGAAAAGAGCAGTGTTTCGAAGCCGATCACCTGATTTCGCTGTGAGTCGGAGCCTGAGCGAGCGGGCGCCTGCCGGCTGAGCGCCTCCCCGGCCCGCTGCGCCCTCAGTCCATGTCCACCTCCTCGCCATCCCGCGCGCTGGGTCCGGTAGAGGCGCCTGGCTCGGCGGCCCCGCCGACGGCTGGCTCTGCAGCGGGGCTGGGAGCCGGCAAGCCAGGCCCAGGCGACGGCGCGAGCGGCGGCGGCGGCGGCGGCGGGGCCGCTGGGCAGGCGGTGCCGGCATCCGCGCAGTCCCCACCACCGCCCTCGGCCGAGGCCGCGGCGTCCCGGAAAGGCGCCGGGGTCGGGGCCCCCGGGGAGGCGACAGCGTCGGGGCTGCGGCGCGCGAAGGCCGAGTCCGGAGCGCCGCCGGGCCCCTGGAAGGCCCCGAAGCTAGCCTGGGCGGGCGGAGCGGGCGGCACGGAGGGCGCGGGAGGCGCATCCTTGGGCGCGGGCTCAGGGCTTGCACCGCCCTTGAGCGCGGCCTGCGGTACCAGGAAGCCGAGTGGCTGCGTGATGGGATAGAGCAGAAAGTGGCCCTTGCCGATGAGGGTCCTCGGCGCGCATGGCAGCCCGGGTGCGAAGTCCAGCCCTGCGGCAGCCGCGTTGGCTGGGGGCGCTTTCCGGCGCGGCGGCGAGTCGGACAGCAGGCTCTCCACGCTGAACGGGCTGGCCTTGGGCAGGCCCGCGGCCCCGCGCTCAGCCGCCCCCGCCCCCGGTGCACACGGGGCCGCGTCCTTGTCCACGGGGCGGCCTAGCCGCGGCTGCGGACCAGCGCCACTTCTTTGGCTCGGGAAAAAGGCGGGGTCGCAGGTGCCGGGCGCAGGCGGCTCGCCAGGCGGTGCGGGCGCTGCACCGGCGGCGCCAGCGTTGTGGGCGCCGGGGCCCTTGGCCGCGGCGGCGGACGGCGGTGGCTCGGGCGGCTCCGGGGACAGGCCGCCGCCGCCGCTGTCGCTGTCGGAGCTGGGCGCGCTGTGCAGGGACAGGCCGCCGGGCGAGTGCAGGTGGCGGCTCTGGCTTTTGAGTAGCTTCTTCTCGTGCTTGCGCTTTTTCTTCTCCATCTTCTCCAGCTCCTTGCGCGCGATCTCCTCTGGGTCCATCGGCTCGCCACTGCACGTGGTCGGGTGGGAGTTGTGCGCGGGCCGCCCCGGGCCCTTCTTGGTGTTCTCCTTCTTCCTCCACTTGGCGCGGCGGTTTTGGAACCAGACCTAGAGCAGCCGGATAGGGGAGAGGAAGGGGTCACGGTCAGGCGGCGGGGGCTTCGGGGCTCCCCACTCACCACCGACAGGCCTGCATAGCCTCGGCTCCGGCCAGGGGGCTGGAGCCGAGCCACGCGACCCAGCCGGCCCTGAGCCGGATCTCGGCATCAGGCTGCAGGTGTATCTTTTCCACCCAGAAGGAGGCCGACTGGGCCTCTCGCCGGCTTCCCACCCCAGCTTCTCACCTCGGGGAACTGGGAGCTGCCCCTTCGTTGGGCAGGACCGGTCTGGCCCCTGACCGAGGGCGCTGGGTTCCTGGTTGGGAGGCAGAGGGCAGGGCCCCTCCTCGCTTCTCACAGCTTGGGTTTTAAGCAGCCCGACTGGCCCAGGGCTGAGCGTCTGGCATGAGGACCAGGATCGGCAGGGCTCAGCTGCCCTCCACACCTGTTTTCCACTCCCTGGGGACTGAGTCAAAGCCCAGATTTGGGGGTTTCCCATGAAGGGAAATCTGGGTGCTTTTTCTCCCAGAAGGGCCTGGGGGCTGAACTTGGGAGGGAGAGCTTCAGCAGCCTGCTTTCCCCCACCCCCTGTTTTTCTGAAAGCTCCAGGCCAGGGCACAAACACAGCCCTCTGGAACCGGCTGTACTTGGCCGGGACCAGGGGACTGGCGGTCAGGGGACCAGGAGGCCAGCTGCCAGGCCTTGCAGAGGAGCAGCCAGGGCCCACCCACACCTTCACCCTCTCCGCAGGCCTCCTCCTGGGAGCCCCGAGGGCCTGCAGGCTGGCAGCAGCCCTAGACCCTGGCTCCAGCACCAGAGTCAGATCCCGAGGAGCCCCAGCACACGACCCTCCCATAAGATCGCGGTAATTAGAATTCTTTGTTCCCGGCTGTGTAGAGACCCACACAATAGCAGGCCGGCCTGGTCACAGGTAGCCTTTTCAGTGCCAAGGTCCTGTGTGTTAAGTGGTAACCTCCCCAGGACTGCTGCTACCCTTTCTCTCTTTTTAAATATATTTTTCTTTGGGGGGGGGGGTGGAGGTGTAAATCCCTGTCTGCCTCGTTACCCAGAATTACTCATTGCCACGTTAAAGGAGGAATGAAGAAGTCTTGACTTCACTTAAGACACTTAGAACAAATTGGATAAAAGGGTTTACAAACAGAAGAGGTCAAGCAGGGAGGCCCCGGCATAGGAGAGGACACCTTTTTTTTTTTTTTTTTTTTTTAGGACACCTTTTTAAACAAAGCTATTGGGGCTAAACAGGCGCCTCCAAGCCCGGTGCCCACAGCTGTGGCCCACATACCGCGCCCCACCACACCGACCTAAAAAAGATGTCTGTACTTTAGGGAAACATCTAATTATGCACGATTCATCTTGAATTTTCAACGCACCAAATCGACACTGTATTTTTTAAAAGAATACCGCCGACAGTCTCGGAAGAAAATAGAATTACAGGAAGGAAAAAAGATATAACCGATGGTGTTAAAGATTCAGACACCCTCCCCACCTCCCCCCCCCCCCCCGGGTTTTAAGTGTTGAAGTTTCCACCTCAGCTGCCCCCCCTTCTGCAAAGCGATAAATATGTTTCCATGTGAATATTTCAGAGACGAAAGTAAACAAACGCGCTAGCCGCAGGCTGGGGACCGAGTCCCCAGGCCCGACACGGATGCGTCAAGCCTGCCTTCTCCCGGTCTCCTCCAAGTCCGAGCCGGGCCGGGTCCTCCTGGCCACCTCGCCCGCCCCAGCCTCGTGTCGCGCGGTCGCCGGACCCCATCGTCACGCAGCTCCCCGGTTCGGACGCAGCTGCCGCTCTCCGGCCCCTCCCGAGCCGCCTCGGCTCCCTCCCGGGAAGCCCGCCTCCCTCTCCGCGGGGCGCCGAACCCCCGGCCCCCAGCTTCCGGCCGGCGAGCGCGCGGCGGGCTCCGGCGGAGCCTGCGATCTCCCACCTGGAGGTCGAGAACAAAGGCGGGCCGGGCCGCGCGGGCCGCCGGCGGGATGCCAACTCGCCGGGCGCACGGAGGGTCTTTACCTGAACTCGGGACTCGACCAGATCCAGGCGCAGCGCCAGAGCCTCGCGCATGAACACGTCGGGGTAGTGGCTCTCATTGAACGCCTTCTCCAGCTCCTCCAGCTGCCAGCCGGTGAAGTTGGTGCGGGTGCGCCGCCGCTTGCAGCCCGGGCTCTCCTTGTCCGGGTCCCCCGAGTCTGCGGGCACGCACAGGACGCCGCGCGGCTCAGCCCCCGGCCCGGCCGGAGAGCGGCCGCCACCCGCTTCTGTCCAGGAGGGGCCGCCGAGCGGACAGGGCTGCCGCGCGCCCTGAGCCGGTGGAGGGCGGCGAGCGAGGCGGCCCCGGAGCGGCGGCCGCGGTGCCAGTCCCACGGCCGCCCGCGAGCCACTCCTTCGCCGGACGGGGTCCCCTGCCCCCTGCCGCCCCCTCCCCGCCCGCCGCGCCTACCTGACAGCTTGAAGGGCTGGCTGTCGCCGCCCACCCCGCAGGCGGCCGGCAGCAGCGGCGTGGGGTTGACCACCGAGGCGGCGGCGGCGGCGCACGAGCCGCTGAGCAGGCCGTCGATGGAGAACGGCACCGAGGCGGCGGCAGCCGCGGCGGCGGCCGACTGCAGCTGGTGGCCGGCCAGCTCGTACACGTGGTGGTGGCCCAGCGGGTAGGGGAAGCCCACCACGCCGCCCAGCGAGCCCCCGAACTGGGCATGCGGGTGCTCCAGGAGGCGGCCGTCCATCATCTCGCGCGGGAGGCCGGCGGGGCCGGCGGCGGGGCGCGGGGGCGCGGGCCGGGGCCGGGGCGGGCCAGCGGCGGGAGGCGCGGACGGCGGCGGCGGAGACAGGGACCCGGAGCCCTACACATGCTTCGCCCGCACTCCGGCGCTTTACTTTATCAACATCAAGCTCCCGGTAATTAGCCGCGGCCCGGGGAATTTGGGACCAATAAGAAGCGCTAATCGGCTCTGACGTCAGAGGCGTGCTGGGCGCACGGAGCCGTTTTCCATATCGATTGCTAATTATACCTGACATGCACCTCAATAAACAGTATCAGGAACTGTCACAACAAGACGGGGGAGGGCGGGCGGGGCGCGGCCCGGCGCGGGCCCCCGGCGCCCCCCCCCACCCCCGGCCCGCCGGCCCCCGCCCGCGCCGCCCCCCGCCGCCGGCCCCCGCCCCTCCGCAAATCACTAATAGATTTCCCTTTAAAACATTCACCGGCGTGTTGTGGGGATTTTTCACCAGAAATGCTGTACTCTCTGAACCTTTAAAGTGATGTTGCTCCAATTACAGAGAGACATTGAGCGGCAAATAGACTGATCCAATAATAGGAGATTCATCATCCGCTCTTTCCGAAACTGTCACATTGAATTTAAAACTACAAGGGTTTCTCATCTCCTCTCCGGCTCCAGGCGGCGGGGGAGAGGAGGAGGCGCAGGCCGGAGCGGGGGAGGAGGTGACTCCGAAAGAGACGGCTCCTAAGGAGGCAGCCCCGTCAATAAAAGAGGCGTAATTAATGCCCTCTCTGATTGATTGGCAGCAGCCCTCTCTACAGAGGCAGAGGTGAGGGTGGCCGGGGAGGCACCCTGACACCCCACCCCACCCCGTACCCCCTACCCGGGTAAAACCCGGCCTGGGGCAGAGAAAGGAGGAGGCAGGAGAAGGGGAAAGTAGTTTGGGGTGGCGGCCAGTCAGGCCCCCTACACACACAAGGGAAAAAAAAAATGTATCTCCCTTTGACTCAGCCTCTGAAGAATAGGGCCAGGGCACCCAACCCATTTGTTATAATTAAATTATGTTCCGAGAAGTGTCACTCCTTTCCCCACTGTAAAATATTGATAGACTCTGAGCTCAATCATTAAAGGATATATTCTTAAATAAGCAGCAAATTAGGACTGTGGGCAGAAGGGAAAGATACATATATCTTTCTATAAAACAGCCTTTGTAAAAAAAAAAAAAAAAAGAAGTTTGTCAGTGGGAAGGTTGCATCGTGCTGCAGCCGGCCCTCAGGCAGGCAGAAGGGGCTCCTGAGCCTGTGACCCGGCCGGTCCTGGAGCTCCGCGGCCGGCGGCCTCTCACCTCAGGGCAAAGCGACAGGCAAGGTGGCCTTTGGTGTAAGTGGCTTGGGCCAGGCTGCCCAGCCCCGAGCCGGGAGCCAAGGGGAGGGCAGGCCGGGGCTGTGCGTCTGCGCGCTGCGCCGGTCCTGTGCCGGGTCTTGTGTCCGCACCTCTGCTCGCGTGTGCGTGCCCGTGGAGGTCTGCACACAACCACCGGGTGGACAGGAGGCGAGGGCCTGCGGGGGCGAGGCCCCCACCCCCGACCCCTGCGCCGGCTTCCTCTGGACCCGCTGGAGGACCGGGCGCTGGACACGCGCGCTGGCGAGAGGCCGAATTGGATGTACCGCCTCACAGGGCCAGCGACTTAACCACCCTGCCCTCCGCCCTTGCTCCGGACGGCGAGAGGCGCAGGGACGCGGGGCAGGCCCAAAACCTCGCAGAGAGGGAAAAGGGGCCTGGAATTGGGGGTCTTAACCCCTCTCTCCCCCCTCCTGTCGCACTAGGAAAACGCTGCAAATATTAATGCGGAGGTCAGGGGCCAAGAGCACTACTTTTCGCCATAATTTAATTTCTTTCCCTATAAATACTAAATGTAAACTCTGTCCATCCGACTCGGTTTTGCCCATAGCCATAACGCCTCGCTCACTGTCGGTTCGCCGCCAGGAATGCGCGCGGCGCGTGTTTCTGAATACAGAGCTGTAATCAATTCGGCCCGAGAGGAGGGCAGGGGAGGGGCGGGCGCCGGCCGGGCTCCCTCGCCCATCTCTCTTTATTATAATGAATTAATTCGACTTTATTTATCCCATTTTCTGGAGCTGACAGAATGTTAATTTGAGTTGAAATTTCGCTCGCCTCTCACTCTCTGACCCCTGGCCTTCAGATTGGCGTGTTGTAATAACCTGAATCTTTCAACAGAGGCCCT